>NW_027169874.1:30000-32604 GCF_036898095.1 Palaemon carinicauda | reverse complement strand
TATAAAAGAGCCCTTGATTTATGCTAAGGACTTTTACATTTTACATTAAAATTCAGTAAAAGAAAAACGTTACACAACTTTGACAATTAAAGGAAATAACTCCAAAGAGTTGAGAAAAGGCGCTCTTGACGAAGAGACGAACTGCGAAAACTGGAATGAGTTTATCAGAGACGAGTTGTACTATGAAGGGAGAGGATATGTAACGGCTCCTCCTTAGATTCCTAGACTGGGTTAAGTCTGTTTGGGGTGCAGATATCTATGGTTTATCTTAGGATACGTCCCTGATTATACAAGATATCTTAGGATAGTCGTTTCCTGGGTTTAGAACCCTGTGATACCTGACGGTAATTTTCTTGTAATATCAATCACAGAAATATTATACACTAGGAAGCTGACGGAAGGAACTTCCATCAGGACAACATGGCTCGAGCCCAAAAAACAAAAATAAGAAATAAACAATAAATATAAACAACAACTTTACTCAAAGATCCACCCTTCATGAACTGCTTTTCAAACTCTTTCAAAACAAACAATTAGGAAGCGATGAATTACAGGGGCTCGTTAACGAATCAGGGATTAACAATGAAAACGAGAGTTGAACAAAGAACTTATTTGTTATGTTCAAGCAAATAATGTTCGGTTGGATGCTGAACAAAGAAATCGCAAAAGGCTCATGATATAGCGAAAGGTCTCCCGTTCTTATTAGATCTGACTAAGTAGTATTGCTGCTCGAAATGAAGTGCTAATGGCTCTTGCAAGTTTGGTAAGGCTAATGTTTTTTAAAAAAAAGGCCCTCAGCCCTCCTCCTTTATCCTGGTGGTTACTCAACTGTGTGAGGTCAAATGGAACCAACAGCTTCATATAAGACGAATTGAGGAATGGCTGACAAAAGGAAATGAGAGAGAGAGAGAGAGAGAGAGGAGAGAGAGAGAGAGAGAGAATTTTATGTTCTTGTAAATTTTATCATTCCAACCGAGATTAATTCAAATGTTCATAGAGAGAGAGAGAGAGAGAGAGAGAGAGAGAGAGAATTTTATGTTCTTGTAAATTTTATCATTCCAACCGAGATTAATTCAAATGTTCATAGAGAGAGAGAGAGAGAGAGAGAGAGAGAGAGAGAGACAAATTTATGTTCTTGTAAATTTTATCATTCCAACCGAGATTAATTCAAATGTTCACAGAGAGAGAGAGAGAGAGAAGAGAGAGAGAGAGAGAGAGATCCATACATTTCCCTCCACATCATCGACCTCCTAATTGGCCCTCAAAAAAAAAAAAAAAAAAAAAAAAAAAAGCCACCGTGGACGATGTTCGTGTGCCATCCGTCAAAATCTTAAGTGGTACAGCCACGAATTATTTCCCACCCCCAGGGGAGGGCCACAGACGTTCATTATAGCCCATGTTCGACTCATTATACCCAATAACTACTCATTATCATCGTTAGGGGCACTTATTATAAGCCTTTTCCACTGCGTGAGGTAAGAGGGGTAGGGTTCACATTGAATCTCAAAGAGCAAGTGAACAAGATAGTTGAAAATCATGATTGTGAGGGTTGAACGAGTTAATGATGAGCCTACGGTGTAAGTTTAGCTCTCTCTCTCTCTCTCTCTCTCTCTCTCTCAAAGGGCTTGGGCAAACCGGATTAAAAACTTTTTAAATACAAAATTCAATGTTTAGCTAGATTATGCTAAAATTTTGAACATAAAATGATCTCTCTCTCTCTCTCTCCCCTCTCTCCTCTCTCTCTCTCTCTCTCTCTCTCTCTCAAAGGACTTGGTTAAACATGATTGAAAACTTTAAATACATTGAATTAATTTTTAGCTCGGGTTCTATGGTAAAATTTAGAACATAAAATAACACACTCACTCTCTCTCTCTCTCTCTCTCTCTCTCTCTCTCTCAAAGGACTCGGAAAGACATGATTGAAACTTATTGAATACACTGAATTAATTCTGAGCTTGGTTTCTATACTGAAATTTAGAAAAAAATAATTATTTCTCTCTCTCTCTCTCTCTCTCTCTCTCTCTCTCTCTCTCTCTCTGCAGGAATGCATCCTGCGGGAATCTGTGAGGGGGAAGGACTTGATCCCCCTAAATCCAGACCCGAAATCAGTGCAGTTTCCCTGTAAGTACAAAATCCTTCTTAATAGATACACGTATCACCACATCCACAGGATTCAAATCTCCCTTCGCTGAGTGTGACGCCCTTACGCATAATTTCCTTCGGGGATGGGGGGGGGGGGGGGATTCAGGTGGTTCCACTCATTAGGGGTTCGTAGGATGTTTAGCAAATAATTAATTTGTTGTTGTTTATAGTTGATAACTCGATGTGTTTTTTTCTTTTTTGTTTATGTATTTTGCGAAATGTTCTAGGAGTTTTTAAGTTTGTTTTCAAGAGTATGAAGATTATTATAGATAATTAATACTGTATAAAAAATTATACTATCGTTTTTAAAAACCTTATTTCCTGAATGTATATGCATATGTATGTATGAATGTGTATATATATATACACACACACACATATATATATATATATATGTACATATATATGTATATTCATATATATATATATATATATATATAAATATATATATATATATACACAC
>NW_027169874.1:17500-25000 GCF_036898095.1 Palaemon carinicauda | reverse complement strand
TGGACAGTGACCTGCAAGTTACAGATACCGAGTGAGCCAAGGCAAGAAAATATGCAAATTCCTATTGGCTAAGTTATGATGGAGTTTCAGGGGTCCTTGTACACCCCCCAGAGGGCAGGGGAGGTCAAGAGAACAAGTACAGAGGTCATGACCTGACTTTAAGATATGCTATCTTCAATTTCATTCATAAATTTCAATACGTAAGGAATTATTATATTAGTCTGAGTGGGGATACATTAACGTGGTGAAAGGGTTTGCGTATCGCCATGATCAGTCAGGATGTACTAGTCAGGGTCGTGCATACTAGGTTGGTTTGCTGTGATCGATCAGACGAAAGTCTGCAATCATCATTAATTGGCAGTGGCCAGAGGGTGATGAAAACTGGCCAAACCCCAGACATGAATAAAGACATGTCTGAGGACTTTGTCTTGCAGTGGACTAGAAAACGGCTTCATTTTGTGTTGTTTTTGTTGTTTTATATATATATATATATATATATATTCATATATAAATTATGTGTGTTTGTATGTATATAATATATGAATGTGTGTATGTATATGTACATGTTGCCAATTCATGCTAACTGAATGACAATTTCTAATCCTCGTATCTCTTCTGCAAGTACAATTTTGAAAAAAGTGTTCCATTTGGCTCGAATTTAAAATTACCCCCATAATTCTAATTCACAAGAGAACCAGTCAATTAATCAGTTAAAATATAAAAGATTAGAGTACATATATATAAATTTCCGTAAAGAGAAACTATCCAGCCAGATTGAAAAGTCCTCCTGGTACGATTATCCAAAAATCCCGCTTTAGACACCCGAAAATCCTTGCTTGGCCAACGGAAGGGCGACTTAATAGGCATGTTGGCGGTAGCCAGAGCAGTAATCTAGGTCCTCCTCCTGTGTTGTTAGAGGTATAAGCGAGCGAGTCTGAGCATTCATCGCTTGGCTGTGGCCGGGAGCGGACCTCTGTTCACCGGGCCCTCTCTCTTCCCGCCATCCGTCGCAGCGCTACCAAGGTACGAAAAAATTATTCTAAAACTATTTTATTTCCTTTTTATATTTCTATTTTCTAATTATATAAGAGCAACGTATCTTAGGCATTAAATAAACTTATATAATATCATCTTTCTATTTCGATTTATGGTCTTAGTTAGGCGTGGACAGGTATTGAAAAGATCGAAATCAAGATAAAAAAATAAGTTTTTTTAGGCAAGTTTCCCCTCTTTAGGAAGACCTGTTTTGCCTTCGTGCATTTTTCCTGTGAATTGTCGTACTTTGTGTGAAGTTATCGTACATATGTGGCCGCTTAGATTGGCGGATACTTTGAAAGTTGGAAAGTGATAATTTTAGAAAAATAATAATTAAAAAACGAGTGAGGAAAACTATAAATAGTGAAAATTGATGTGTAAAGTGACAATGAATGAAAGAAAATTAGTGATAAATAAGAAAAAATAAAGAAAATCTGCAATAAAAGAATCTTAAAATACTGGAAATCAAACTTAATAATAAAAAAACATATCATTTAGAAAATTGATATAAAGAGTAAAAATAAATTACTTTTTTATTAAAGATCCATGATAATTTCCCTTAGAACAATATATATATATATATATATATATATATATACATATATACATATATAAATCGGAGTTAAAAATATAAGAAAAGAAAAGGACAAATTTGGCTAATTTTGAAATAAAAAAAGTTCCCAATACATATTTTAAGAAATTCGGACAATGAGAAGTGCAAAAAATGAATATGTTTTTCAATGTTAATAAAATTTGATCATTGATTGAAATGAAACTTGAAATAATATAATTCTTAATTTATATATACATATATACAGTATATATAAATGCACACATATATATATATATATATATATATAATTTATCTGTCCAGAGCACCACTTCTCTCATTAAATACTAACCCAGACTATCTTTAGACTATCCACTATCCAGTGTTAACTATTCCGGTCAATACCCTATCCTGTAAACCACTGATAGCAATATATATATATATATATATATACATATATATATATATACATATATATATATATATATATATGTGTGTGTGTGTGTGTGTGTTTCTGCATTCATAAATGCATGTTTCAATGCTCGACTAAGAATCCTTATATATATATATATATATATCTATATATATATAATTATATATAATATATATATATATATATATATACCATCACTTTTAATACTTTGAAGCTACAAAAAAAATGACAAAGTTCTATTTCTGATATAAATTATCATTGCTATCAACATGGGTCAAAAACTCACTACACCGAGCCTCTGCTAATGTCTTGAGCGAGCTGGGTAGGGAGTACTGTAAGCAAATGAAGATAAAAATGAAGATAAAAAAAAAATCTTCAACTAAGCGATTTTATCATTACTCTAAAACTTAAGAATTTCAAATCTTATTTACTATACAGCTTAACTATTTCCAAAATTTGATTAAACTAAAATTGATAAAAATAAATTAAAATAAAATTTGAAACAAATGAGAAAAATATCTTCAATAAAACGTTGTTCATCATTATTCCATGATTTAAAAAATTCTTATTTGCTATACAACTTAACTATTACCAAAATTTGATTAAACCAAAATTGATCAAAATAAAATTTCAAACAAATAAAAAAGAAACTATTCAATAAAGCGGTTTTTATCATTATTTTTCAATTAAAAAATTTCAATTCTTATCTATTATACAATTTAACTATTTCCAAAATTGAAATAAACCAAAATTGATTAAAATAAATTAGAATAAAATTTTAAACAAATAAAAAAAACTTCAATAAAGTGGATTTTATCATTATTTTTAAATTAAAAAATTTCAATTCTTATCCACTATGCAATTCTAACTATTCCAAAAATTTGATTACACCAAAATTGATCAAAATAAATTGAAATTCACTTTTCAATTTAGCTATTTCCAAAATTTGATTACACCAAAATTGATCAAAATAGATGGAAATTCACTTATCAATTTAGCTATTTCGAAAATTTGATTACACCAAAATTGATAAAAAAAAATGGAAATTTAGTTATCAATTTAGCTATTACCAAAATTTGATTAAACCAAAATTGATCAAAATAAACGGAAATTTACTTATCAATTTAGCTATTTCCAAAATTGAATTAAACCAAAATTGATCAAAATAAATGGAAATTTATTTATCAATTTAGTTATTTCCAAAATTTGAGTAAACCAAAACTGATCAAAACAAATTATAACAAAATTTAAAACAAAAAACATCTATTCTTTGAAGTCTTTCACAGCTAAAATATCTTCTATTCAATTCAAATTTGACTTCCGGGATTATAAACCTCACTCCTCACCCTTTTCCGGGTCTCATACGCCAATGATCCCACCCCACTTCTAGGCTATAAGGCCCCCGGACCCAGTATCCCACGGGGGAACCCTTCAAAGGATCCCTAAACCAGCCCGCGGGTCCATATTTTCCAAAATCCCTAAAAAAATATTTCCCACAACGAAAGGATTAAAGTGTCCAGTGGTATAATCTCAGCGAGATTTTCCAGGATTTATCTATATATTTTATGGATTTATGGACTGGATTATGAATAAATCGCCTTGGAGATGGCTATAAAGTGGGTGCAGGTGGGAGGGGGATTGACGTTGCAAACAACGCATTGCGTAAGGTGCACTGTTGGCAGAAATACGAAAGTTAAAATATATTGAATATATTTCTTCATTGTCGTAGACTTTATGATAACATTGGTTTGGTAAGAATGTTTTTCCTATATATTTATATTATTTGCAGTAAAATTAATTATTATTTTATTGATCGTAAAAGAGGACTAAATTGCAAAAACGATTAAAATTAGACATGTTTTTTTTTTAATATTATTAAGTAGAAATTTGATAATTTTGATAATTAATAAATTAAAATGAAACTATGTCCTCTCAACTGGGCTCCAAAAGGCACTAGAAGAGTTGGAAGACACAAGCCTACATGGCTGAGGACTATGAAGCGTTAAGTAGGAAGTGATAAATGGAGAAGTGTTCATTTAATAGCTCAAAATAGAGATGACTGGCGAAATCTAACCGAGGCCCTTTGCGTCAATAGGCGTAGGAGATGATGATGATGATGATACTCTAAAAATAATTAATTTCTTCTTCTTCTTCTTATTATTATTATTATTATTATTATTATTATTATTATTATTATTATTATTATTATTATTATTATTAGCCAAGCTACAACCCTAGTTGGAAAAGCAAGATGCTCTAAGCCCAATGACTCCAATAGGGAGAAATAGCCCAGTGAGAAAAGGAAATAAGGAAATGAATAAATGATGAGAACAAATTAACAATAAATCATTCTAAAAACAGTAACAACGTCAAAACAAATATGGCCTATATAAACTATTAACAAGATACAACAGAAAATGAATCTCTATACTATAAAAATAATTAGTTTGTTAATATGAGAAATAAGAAGAATATATATTGAAATATTTTAGAAAAATTCTAGGAACGAAAGAGAAATTTAAAAATCAATATATTTACTTAATCAAAAACTATTTAAAATCAACGAAAAAATACTTCAGAATTGAAACAAAATAAAAGGTATATTGAAATAAAAATTAATTTTCATAGTTACATGATATCACACTATATTATATATCAGTTTTATTTGCTAATTTGTTGAAAGAGTTATAATAATTTAAATGTATTGAATTGTGTTTCATGAATACTTATAAATGTAATAAAAATATTTCCCAAAAGTATGATCACATAAAATACTTTAGTACACACACACACACACACACACACACGCACACACACACACACACATATATATATATATATATGTATATATACATATATATATATATATATATATATGTATATATACATATATATATATATATATATATATTACTTGTTCCACGAAATTGCAGATTAATATTCTATATAAAATCATAATAGGTTATGATTAACAGGTCATAATTACCCTATTATTATTATTATTATTATTATTATTATTATTATTATTATTATTATTATTATTATTGTTAATATTATTATTATTATTATTATTATTATTATTATTATTATTATTATTAAGTTTTATATAAGCCATAAGCCACATTCAGTGAAAGACCATAAGAATATTAAGAAAAAAGTATAAAAAATTATACGAATTAAAATTGAAAATAAATTAAATATTAAATAAAAGTTAAGTAGTACTTATGCATTTAACACGTTAAAAATATTATCATTATAATAGATCGCCAATACTAAATAATTACTAAAAAGACCTAAAATGAACCTAACAAATTATAATGAATTTAATAAAATATAATAAGTTTTTTCAAACGTTAAAAGAAGGTATAAATATATTTGCTCGAAAAGCTAAATCATCGGCACAGCTGGATAGTGAAATCGGGAGTGAATTCCCGTAGAGTTCCATCAGCGTTTTCTATAACTGGCGACTTCAGCTGTAGTAATCGGCCATAGACCAAAATTCGATTGAATTAAAAAGTATATATTTTACAGCGAAATGTTTTACTCACAGTATTTTTTAAAATTAATTACTTTTCTTTTGGGTAACTTAGTAATTAAATTAGGGTATTATTTTCCGATTATACTTTTTTTAAATTTATTTTTCATGGACGGATAAAGTTTTATAAACTGGATAAATATAAATCTATTAATTATAGTTTTATTTAGGGTTCTATAAATAATTGATGTTAATGTATATTAATTAATATTTTTTCTGAGTTGAACATAATTATATTCTTATTTCAATATACCTTTAAAAATATAGAAATACATACATACACCCACTCACACATCAAAATATAATTATGTATATACACAAACAAATATTGTTAATACACAAACAAATATTGTTAATACACACAGACATACACACACACATATATATATAAATATATATATATATATATATATATATACTGTATATATATATATATATATATATAGATAAATATAAATATATATATATATATATATATATAAATATATATATATATATATATACATTATATATTATACTCTTAAACCAAAAGTGATATTTAATTAAAGACAAACACGCTTACTTAAATTGCCTTAGGAATAAGTAACATAATTACTTTGACAAAAATTTCAAAATATCTTGCATTCTTAAAATTTAAATACTCTTTTAATTTATATTTGTAAAGTATATTTGTTTTCTCAAAAATACATAAAGGTCTCTCTCTCTCTCTCTCTCTTTCTCTCTCTCTCTCTCTCTCTCTCTCTCTCTCTCTCTCTCTTGCGTCAATAATATTAAAATATTACGCCCTTAAAACTTACTAATACTTTTTAACACATATTTCTAAAGTATATTTCTTTTTTTTCAAAACTACATAAAGGTCTCTCTCTCTCTCCCTCTCTCTCTCTCTCTCTCTCTCTCTCTCTCTCTCGTCAAGAATATTAAAATATTACGCCCTTAAAAGTTACTAATACTTTTTCTAACCCATATTTCTAAAGTATATTTCTTTTTTCTAAAAGACACAAAGGTCTCTCTCTCTCTCTCTCTCTCTCTCTCTCTCTCTCATCATGGATATCAAAGCATTGCGTGCAAATACCCAGATGCGATTCCTTAAAAATCCACAATTTAAGACTGCGCAATGCGAAGACAGAAAAACAGCTATTAATCCTTTTTTTGTTTTGCCGGAGAACTGAGACGGTCGAGATATATAGATAGTGTACTGCCACTCCTCATGTGATATAGTAATATCAGCTCTTCTAATATATTTGGAAACACAGAAGTAAGTGTTGAATTCCATTCGTTTTTCGCTTCAATTTTGGTTACCCTTCCAGTTACTGATCAGACACATCGTTGGTACAGGATTGGTGTATAGCGAATGTTTAAATATATAGTTTTTATGGTCACCTATCTAAGGGCTGTTATGGACCGATTTGTTTAAGCGGTAATTACACGTTTAGGAGTTGGATGTCTCTCTCTCTCTCTCTCTCTCTCTCTCTCTCTCTCTCTCTCATACTAGGTTGGTTTGCTGTGAGCGATCAGACTAAAGTCTCCCACCATCACCAAACCGCACTGGCCAGCGTGGTGATGAAAACTGACCAAACTGTCTGAGGTCTTTGTCCTGCGGGGGACTAGAAATGGCTGCGTTTGTTGTTGTTGTTGTTATACAGTGTATATATATAAATTAAAAAAAATATAAAATGAATATATATATATATATATATATATATACACAGTATATACTGTATAAATTCAAATTATATATACTGTATATATTCATTATATATATATATATATATATATATAATATTATGATTATATATATATACATATATATATATATTCATATTATATATAATATAAATATATATTTATATTTATAATATAAATATATATTTATATATACAATATATATATATATATATATATATTCATATTATATATAATATAAATATATATTTATATTTATAATAT
>NW_027169874.1:0-10000 GCF_036898095.1 Palaemon carinicauda | reverse complement strand
GGAAGAAGACAAACAATGCAAATAGAAAAGGATAAAGAAGAGAACGAGAATGGAAGATAAACATGGAACAAAGAAACAGGCAATCATTGTTTATAAAAACTTTACGGACAATGCACACATAATTTAAGTACCTCTGTGGATGTAGAATTGTAGATGTTATGAAGGTGAAAGACAAATGAGGAATTATAAAAAAATCTACGGACAATAAACATAACATTTAAGTATCTCTGGGGTTTATATATTACTGATGTGAGAAAAATAAATATTATGAGGAATGATATTAAGTTTTCTGATGATGATTGTATAGATGTTGATAATTAAAATGAATATTAATAACATATAGAAGAATAATTATGAAATTTGATAGGAAAAATCATATTCAGTTTTAAAGTAAAATAGTTCTATAAGATTTTAGTAAATTCTGTTTAAATAATATTGATAATACCAGTATTAATATCAATAATACTGCAATTCACAAAAAATATCTAATATTAATATTGAAGTAGTAATAATAGAATGAATATTATAATTTTTATACTATATAATAACCATCATAAATAGAAGTATATTTTGAAAGAAAATAATTTTTTGAGATTTATTCATAAATTATAAATCTTTGAGCAATTCCAAGAAGGAATGAAAAAATCGAAGTCAAAACATAATGCTCTTGAGATATATATATATATATATATATATATATTTATATAAATATATATATATATATATATATATTCATATATATATATATTTATATAAATATATATATATATATATATATATATATAACACAAATCAGATATAAACTAAACGTTTCAAACAAGACAAGTGTTTGATGGCCAATTTGTTCTCTCTCTCTCTCTCTCTCTCTCTCTCTCAATCTCTCTCTCTCTCTCTCTCTCTCTCTCTCTCTCTCTCTCTCTCTCTCAACACACACCTAAAACTCTAAATATTGTGCTTTGAAATTTTATAATTACCTTTGAATATTACAATAATAATCTAGAATTTACTTAACTCTCTCTCTCTCTCTCTCTCTCTCTCTCTCTCTCTCTCTCTCTCTCTCTCTCTCCATTGTAACAAAAGCATTCCTTAATTAGAATCATCCCTGGAAGCGTGACAGACAAACGCACGGACGGAATGCACATAAAAAAAAACAGAGGAAGAAAAAACCGAATGTTTTATGGTTGGTGGGATAGTTTGAACATGTTGTTTACTCTGTGGTTTGCTGTAAACAATAGTGTGGTGTGGGAATATTGTCTACTGTTCGTTCACCTTTTTTAAGTGATATTAATTGGATGACCTTAGTTAAAATATTACGATAACAAAACATAAAGAAATTGCACATTTTTATTCATATTACTGTTATCATTATTATTTTCATCAACAAAATTATTCATATAATGAATAATAGTGTTATAATAGTAAGTAGTAGTAGTAGTAGTAGTAGTAGTAGTAGTAGTAGTAGTAGTAGTAGTAGTAGTAGTAGTAGTAATCATCATCATCATCATCATCTCCTCCTACGCCTACTGACGCAAAGGGCCTCTGTTAGATATCGCCAGTCGTCTCTATCTTGAGCTTTTAAATCCATACTTCTCCATCCATCATCGTAGTAGTAGTAGTAGTAGTAGTAGTAGTAGTAGTAATAACGATAATATATAAAGTCTCACCAATAACTATAAAAAGTCTCCTCCAACTTCAAAGTCCACATGCCGACACATAAGCTCGTTCATAAGTAAACAAAGGGATCCTGAAGTTTACAGAACGTCTTCTCACATGAGAGCGTTAGGGGAACAGTTTTCTGACATGTTCCTGGAAGCCACATGAACGCAACCTAGATTTCAAGTTCGTTTTGGTATTGTTTCTCATAATAAATAGATATATTTCCAGTGTGTATATACAGTATATATATAAAATAAATATATAAAAGGTTATGAAATAGTTTAATCACCATAAACGTACGTAAAATATTTTAATTAGTTCCATTAATGGTTATAAAACTATATCCGAAAACGACACCTCGCAACAACTTCTGACTTGAAATCCAGATGTACGATAATGGTCGGTAATATCGTGGCTTCAACAACCAGAAGTCCTTCTGGAACGCTTGGATTGAGAGCTGGGGTCCGTGGGATAATCCTGCCATGCTCTCAGGATAGGATACTGGATCCTTTGGATTTGGGCCAGAGCTCAAGGAGAGAGAGAGAGAGAGAGAGAGAGAGAGAGAGAGAGAGAGAGAGACCTTATTCCATAAACCAACTCTGAGATTTATATGGTTAATATCCTCCGTGTAACAGGCGTATGGTGTAATATATATATATATATATATATATATATATATTTATATCTATCTATCTATCTATCTATCTATCTATCTATATATATATATATATATATATAATATATTTCTATCTATCTATCTATCTATCTATCTATCTATATATATATATATATATACTGTATATCTGTGCATATATATACTGTATGTATGTATGTATGTATGTATATATATATATATATATATATATTTATATATATATATATATATATATTTATATCTATATAGATATGTATATATATGTATATAAATACATATATAAATACAAAGATATATATATATATATTATATATATATTTATATCTATATAGATATGTATATATATGTATATAAATACATAGATAAATACAAAGATATATATATATATATATATATATACATTACACCATACGCCTTTCAACAACAATATCACTCAAAACATTGCAAAGGAACTTTTAAAGTTCCTGAAATGGCAAAGCATTTTTTAAAAGCCATTCTCAGTCCGTCTGTATCTGACCTCTCAGAGATTCGTGAAAGTTGATAAACTTTGATTTATCAAAGTCCCAGGTGCTGGAAAATAGTCAAATCCTTAAAGTATTTCAATCCAAATATACCAGTGGTATATTTATGAATCCCAAATTTGTTAGAATAGTAATAATCTTAGTTCCCTACTTACAGTAAAATGACCTATCTTAACCTATCTCATGATGCAAAATGACTGATTTCTGTCAGTGTTTAAGTAAAATGGCATATTTTAGTCCCCTTCTGATGGGAAATGCCCCATTTCAGTCCCCTTCAGAAGGAAAATGACCTATTTCAGTCGCCTTCAGATGGAAAATGACCTATCTTAGTCCACTTCAGATGAAAAATGACATATTTAAGTCCCCTTCAGATGGAAAATTACCTATTTCAGTCCCTTTCAGATGGAAAATTACATATATCAGTCCCCTTCAGATGGAAAATGACCTATTTCATTCCCCTTCAGAAGGAAAATGACCTATATCAGTCCCCCTCAGATGGTAAATGACCTATTTCAGTTTCCTTCAGAAGGAAAACGACCTATTTCAGTCCCCCTCAGATGGTAAATGACCTATTTCAGTCAACGTTGTTATGAAAAATGACCTATTTCAGTCCCCTTCATATGAAAATTACATATTTCAATTTCCTCCAGTTGAAAAATGACCTATTTCAGTCCCCTTCATATGAAAATTACATATTTCAATTTCCTCCAGTTGAAAAATGACCTATTTCAGTCCCTTTCAGATGGAAAATTACCTATTTCAGTCCCCTTCTGATGGGAAATGCCCCATTTAAGTCCCCTTCAGATGGAAAATGACATATGTCATTTCCCCTCAGATGAAAAAGGACTTATTTCAGTCCCCTTCAAATGGAAAATGACCAGTCAGTCCCCTTCAAATGGAAAAGGACCTATTTCAGTCCCCTTCAGATGGAAAATTACCCATTTAAGTCCTCATTAAATGAAAAAAAAAAACCTATTCCTGTCCCCTTCAGATGGAAAATGGCCTATTTCAGTCAATCACTTGATGCAAAATGACCTATTTCAAATCCTCCGTTGATACGAAGTGACCTAATTCAATTCCTTTACTAAAGCAGAACGGCATCTCTAAATTCCACCAGGTCCTAGATCAGACATAATCAAATTCTTCCAGTGCACAGAAAAAAAAACTATAAAAACATTATAAAAGTCCTCTTCCTAAGCAAGAGCAATCAAAGGTCTTGCCCAATGCTTCAGAAAGCTTTAGAAAAAGATATACTCTGGTAAAGACGGATTAAAAATCAAAACAACTGAAAGTCGAGGAAAGAATCAGAGAAATAAATTACCGGTAAGCCTCTGTTTGCGTAAGAACGGTTTACCAACGGAAGAGCGCTTTTAAAATGTCGATCGCTTTCCCCCCGGTTTCTCCCGGCTCGTAGTTGCTGCATTCACGGCGAAGAAAAATAGAAAATGCAAACAAATACCAACTTGCCCGTGAACATCGGCGGTATTTTCTATTAGCGAAGGAATAACTAGGTAACGAACCTTCATTTCAAGGGTGTGGTGGCTTATTGGAAATGTCCCTTACCTGGCGATATGCTAGGCATAGCGAGGCATATTTGCCCCGACTCGCAGCGGTGCCCTTTTAGCTCGGAAAAGTTTCCTGATCGCTGATTGGTTGGATAAGATAATTCTAACCAATCAGCTATCAGGAAACTTTTCCGAGCTAAAAGGGCACCGCTGCGAGTCGGTGCAAATCTGCCTCGCTAAAAGAAATGGACTATAGTACGAGACCACCTTGAGCTCGATAGTTTCTTGTAGTGTTCTGCAGCCTCACCCTCCTTGCAGGGAGCTTATAGGTGTACCTCCTGAAATATAAGTAACTATTCCCTGGCCTTCCCAGGTCCTAGCTTGGGTGGAGAGGGACGTCTACTTGCTGAGTTATTAGCATCCATTGCCTGACCCTCCCTGGTCCTGGCGTGATGAAGAGTAGGCTTCGGTGCTGGTTATATGCATATATGGTCTGTATAGCACCATTTTGCTATAGCATTGTCACTGTCCCTTGCCTCTGCCATTCATGAACGGCCTTTAGAACTTTATTCCTATTGTTGTCTTAATAAAAAAGCAATTTTTGTTCCTAAATTTAATAAAATAATCCTAGATCGAAGCTTAAGACATTCTAAGCATATTTTGAGGGTCCCAATATGATATACATAATTAATAACGCGACAGAAGATAAAGAAAATAATTTGGATAACCTTATTCATAATGAATAATATTTAGATATGAACACCACACTTATAATTGTGAGTTATTTAATGTCAACTGGTAAGATAATAATATTCATAAGAATTCTTAAGTACGTTTTTTTCAATAATCATTAACATTATGTACATCAGACTTGCCATTTAAAGATTTTGTTAAATTCATAATTTGTACCCACATGAAATCCAATTTCATAATGCATAGTAATAAGTCCTATATTCATTGGAGTTCTGGCGTTCGTTGGCAATGAGAATTATGACGTAACATAACAAATTTTCAATATTCAAAAGATTTTGTAGTACTTATCATTATCATAGTTAAGAGAAGGCAACATTAAGTAATTTAATTCTAAATTTAAAACATCTTGCCTGAATAATTGGAGAAATTAACTATTTAATTATCAAATTTAAATCCAACAGAATTCAACATCAAGTGGTTTATGGAAGCTCACGATCCTCACAGATGATTGCCATGTTTCACTATCTAACAGATTTTAGTAAATCTGAATTATAATTTAATAACTTATTATCAAATAGATATTAGAGTTTACTATCGAGCATTAAGTTTCTAACGACATCTAAAAAGAATGAAACGTTAAAATTTTATTCTAAAATCAGAGTTGGACACTAAAACAATTAAAATATCTTGAATAGCAAAATCTGGCAATATTGGCAATGCGTTACCATACGATTCTCCATTCATTTACGAGGAGTAATTGGATTAATAATGGGAGATTTTCTCCTCATTTGTTCAGTTGCATTTAGCAATTAGATGCAATTAAAGAAAATAACAAACGTTCTGGATTTAATGGTATGTAGCTATTAGAATCATATCTAAGTTACGGATATTGAAAATGTAATGGTGTTTGGCAATTATTGATACATTAATCTAAAATCTGTCGGTGTTTTGCTATGATTATTATAGTATTTAACTTTAAATCTATCAGTGTTTGGTTATGAATGTTAGTATTAATTTAAAATCTAATATTTTTAGCAATATTTGTCGCAATAATACAAAATCCAACGATATTTAGCAAATACTATTACAATAACTAATTTATAATCTAGCGGCGTCTGGCAACTACGGCCATAGAAAATCTAATTAAAACCCTTAATAATTTAACACTACAATCTGTAGAAACAATTAATTAAACTCCATTTTAAACAAATAACAAAACATATACGAAACTCTCAAGTTAATTCAGTTCAACTGGCCCAACCAGTTTAATCTTTCTCCCTTTAAAGTGATCACTTGAAGTTCACTCAGCTATGATGCTGGAGGGGGGGGGGGGGCTGCCCCCAATTTTCTTATTACTAAAAATCTAAACAATTAACGCTTAGGGCCCTCATGGAAGTGGGGGGGGGGGGGAGGTTAGGACTGAGGGTATAAGAATACAGAGGCTGGTTTAAGGGTTTATTTTGCATTTTCCATTGGAGTGAGAAAAGTATGATTAGAATATTCAGGTTTAACCTTTTTTGGTTGTGTGAGCCCTGCTTTTTCCAACTAGGGTTGTAGCTTACATCATGATGATGATAATGATGATGATGATAATAATAATAATAACAGCAACAATAATAATAATAATAATAATAACAGAAACAATAATAATAATAATATAATAATAATAATAATAGTAATAATGATGATGATGATAAAAATAATAATAATAATAATAATAATAATAATGATAATAATAATAATAATAATAATAATAATAATAATAATAATAACAATAACAGTAATAATAATAATAATAATAATAATAATAATAATGATAATAATAATAACAATAATAATGATAATAATAATAATGATAATAATAATAAAAAAATAATGATGATAAAATTAACAATAATAATAATAATATCATCATCATCATCATCATAATAATAATAATAATAATAATAATAAAAATAATAACTCTAGTTCAAAGCGTTAAAAAATACCATGCTTTTCAATATATCTTAATAAAAAAAAACTATTATAACAGCGCTCAAAACCATTGACCCCACAGTAGGACCCCCGAAATTGAGTGGCCAAAATATATGAGTTTAGAGTCTATAGGCCTACATCCATTCAGGAATAAATTTCCATAATGGAGAAAGATTTGGGCCTTCTGTTTTCGATGCCTCTCTGGTTTTAATAACTTAGTTTTAGAAGATTTATAGTATTTCTAAAATCAGGGTTGAATCATATACCATGAGTTACAACTGTTATATTATATTATTAATGTTTTTTATTATTAGTTTTCATAATCTGAACTGGATCTGAAATGAAAATTTTCATTTTATATAGATTCTGATATTTATAATGTAATTTTAAATTTTTATTACAGTAGGTATTTAGTTTATTACTCTCAAAATAAATGTAATCAATTTTATACAAGCGTGTACATGTATGTATGTATGTATATTATATATATATTTATACACACAATCTAATATCAAATATATATATATATATATATATATACACACAATCAAATATCAAATATATATTATATATATATATATTTGATATTTGATTGTGTGTATATATATATACATATATATATATATATACATATATATATATATATATATATACATATATATATATGTATATATATATACACACATATATATGTATATATATATATATATATACATATATATATATATATATATATACACACACATATAAATATTATATAAATATATATATATATATATATATACATATATATATAAATATATATATATATATATATCAACCACTTGATATATACTATTAAGTAACGAAATACTGAAATTAATTCAGACATATTCAGACACTTTCATTCAAACAGGGTTTTAGTTTATCAAATGAAATGTCTAGAAAGTGCCATTAACATAATAGGAACTGCTAATTAAAATGCATAAAAGAAAAAAAAAGACTCTTTCACTTGAAGAAACTTATAAAGAGAACCATTCTTTTTTTTAAAGAAAAGAGACGCATGGGTGGTAAGTATCTATTCCTTATTGAGTTTGGTAGAATATTTCTGAACACACTTTTTAAGTTGGTCAAAGAGAGATTACCTATATAATATTATCCATATCTATTGAACTACAAATTTATTTTTTAGTTGTCTAAAGATAGAATATCTATAAACTATTAATAACATTCTATTTGAACTACAAATCTTTGTTTAAATAACTCTGATTTTAGGTTTTTGCAAAATGAAATTCACAATATGAAATAAACGTTTTATTTTTAAGCCATCCTTTTTCTTCATTTCTAAATAAACATACTGCATCAAACCAGTAAATACCACAGAGCAGTTGTGGTGGCCGATGTGGTAACGTCCCTCACTGGTGAATGCCAGACTGGGGTGCGAGTCCCGCTCAGACTCTTTAGTTCCTTTGGTTGCTGCAACCTCGCCATCGTTGTGAGCTAAAGATGGAGGGGTTTTAGGGGAGCCTATAGGTCTATCTGCTGAGTCATCAGCAGCCATTGCCTGGCCCTCCTTGGTCCTAGCTTGGGTGGAGAGGGGGCTTGGGTGCTGATCATATGTATATATAGTCAATCTCTAGGGCACTGTCACTGCCCCTTTCCTTTGCCATTCATGAACGGCCTTTAAACCTTTTAAACAGCCTTACCTGAAACACAGTAATGAAACCTTGAACCAGACGTTAGGTAACTAGTGCGAGCTTAAACGACCAAAGATCCAACAATTTAAGACTACAGAAAAAAAAACGAAAGCTACTGTCTTATCGGCTTCCGTTTCCCCCTAATAATGAAGTCCCTAGGGAAAGTAAAAATCCAAGGGATGGAGTTGCTCCCTAAATTAGTCCCTAGGCGAATTTTCCCCCTCACTTGGCCCCAAGTATCTAGGGACAATTCACGTAAATGAGAACCTGGTAGGGGTGATTGCCCTAGCTAACTCATTCTCTGTTTCTTTGTTGGTGAATTCGTTCGCCTTTGATTTTTTTCGTTCTTGGTTCTTGAGGGTGAAAGTCCATAGGTTTTTGTTTTAGACGGTTTTAAAGGTCGCTCATGAATGGCAGAAGCAAGGGACAGTGGCATTGCCTTGGCAGGACAATGACCTATATATTGACCTTAAGTAGATATGATCAATGTTCAAGCCCCTCTCCACCTAAGCTACGACCAGGGAGGGCAAGGCAATGGCTGCTGATGTTCAGCGGGAAGACCTATAGGGTCCCCCCAAAACCCCCCTAATCCACGTAAGCTAGGACCAGGAGAGCCAGGCAATGGCTGCAGGTGACTCAGTTGGTAGATCTATGGGTCCCCCAAAACCCTCTCTCCACCCAAGCTAGGACCAGGGAGGGCCAGGCAATATCTACTGATGACTCAGCAGGTAGACCTATAGGGTCCCCCCCAAACTCCTCTCCAACCAAGCTAGCAAAACTACCCTTTCTACCCAAGCTAGGGCCAGGGAGGGCCAGGCAATGGCTACTGACGACTCAGTAGCAAACGTCCCATCCTTAGCTCAAAAGGATGGTAAGGTTACAGACCCTACAAGAAGCTTTCGAGCTTGAGCGGGACTAGGACTCTAGTCCAGCCGATCGCAGGGTAGGGACGTTTCCAATAGGCCACCACAAACCAGCCTAATGCTCTTTATGAAGCCCACACCCGAATATACAGAACACCCCATAAAGCCACCTCTTCCCATCTTGCAAGGTCAGTGACTGTGTTCCCTACTCTTGTCCTCTTCGGTACGGACTTAATGCCCCTATAATCAATTTCTTTTAGCAAGGCAGATTTGCACCGACTCGCAGCAGTGCCCTTTTAGCTCGGAAAAGTTTCCTGGTCGCTGATTGGTTGGACAAGATAATTCTAACCAATCAGCGATCAGGAAACTTTAACGAGCTATAGTCTACCTAACCATTTCATCACTACGCTGGCCAAATTAATTTAATAATTTCACTTCAGTTCCCAATGGCGTTGGG
>NW_027169873.1:12500-32612 GCF_036898095.1 Palaemon carinicauda | reverse complement strand
AGAGGAGAGAGAGAGAGAGAGAGAGAGAGAGTTCTCTTTATATCTGCCAATTCTAATTAAACACAATATGTTGATCGTCATTAATAATGTTTATAACAATAATAATGATTAAATATAAACGAATCGGAAAATGTAAATTGCAACTTATTCTTTATCTTTTCAGATTTGAAAACCCTGGTTAATCCTACCATTTTATTGTACTGATACCACGTTCTAAATTATTGTAGTACCATTAATACTTATTCACTGTCTTGTACTGGTACCACATTCTAAATGATTGTACTACCATTAATACTTATTCACTGTCTTTTCAGATCTGAAATCCTATTTATACAACTCAAAATACGTTTGGCTGATGACGTAACGTTTGCCTCGCGTTCCAGCAGTATCTCGAGCTAGAAGAAAACGTTCCTGATCTTCCTCGCGTTCCAGCAGTCTCTCGAGCTGTCTCTTCGTGTTCACTGTAGGCCTTAATGTCAACCTGTTCATAAGGCACGCGGTGAATGCCAAGAGACTCTCTACCATCACCGAAAGGCACAAAGTACCCATGGAAAGACGCAGAAGACACACCGAAAGACACAGAAGACACAGAAGACCCAGCGAAGGACACAGAAGACCAGCGAAGGACACAGACGACCCAGCGAAGGACACAGACGACCCAGCGAAAGACACAGACGACCCAGCGAAAGACATAGAAGACACACTGAAAGACACAGAATACCCAGCGAAAGACACAGAATACCCAAAGAAAGACGCAGAGTACCAAGGACTTCCAAGCAGCCTTCGGTGGAAATTGATGATGTCTGATGTTCGAGAACAACATGGATGAGTTACCCCTAAATTGGAGTGACTTCGGAGGAAATTCAACTATATTTTCAATGTTATATTCATACTTAACTGCTGAATTAAGGGTGGATCCTAGTGCAGTATGTATGTATATATATATATATATATATATATATATATATATATATATATATATATATATATATATATATATATATATATATATATATATACAGTATATACATATATATATACATATACATATACAGTATATACATATATATATATATATATATACATATAAATTATATATATATATATATATATATATATATATATATATATATATATATATATATATATATACATATACAGTATATACATAATATCTATATATATATATATATATATATATACATATATATATATATATATATATATATATATATATATATATATATATATATATATATATATATATATATATATATATGTATAGATAGATAGATAGATAGGCAGATAATCAGACAGAGAAGTCAATCTTCATTCCAAATCCCATGATTTCAATAAAATGTAATTAAAAAACAAATAATTAAATTCACTTTCATTGTAGAAGCAGGAATCAATGAAGATATTCACATTCTAAACTCATTAGGAATCAAGAACTTCGTAGGTGATTCAATAAAGAGGAATCGTTTACGTTTCCTGATTTATAGAATTAACAAGATATTAATACGAATTAAGATATTCAATCTTATGTTTAATAAATTCATATATAAGAAATAAATATGATTTAATGAAGGTTTTCAACATATGACACGATCCAAAAATTCAAGTCTTAAAAAAAAAAAAAATGTATCTTAAATCAAATCGAATGAAAATAAAAATAGTTAGAACTATAGGGGAATGTATTGCGATAAACTCTATGGTCTCATAACACCACATTTCAAAACCACTTTGGAGTTATTTGATAGTAAATTGCTTTGTGATAGAATTATTAATGTTAAGCTATCACAGTTTTGTAATACAAACTATTGTTTTCTTTTTTTATTTAATATTCAAGAATATTATCAAAATTTAAAATGCACCAATACACGTCAAAATTTCGCTGTTAATAAAATACATTGTTTTTAAAACTGTCCTGTTGTTATATCATAGTGGAATTAATACAATCATCTAGGATATATTCCCAATTATAAAATGAATAGAAAATCCTGAAATATATTATCTCCTAATGAGATACTGAATCATTTTATGCTATTTAGTGTTATATAAAAATAATTATCTCATGATTTTAATTATCAGAGGACAGAAGAAACAATTAGTGTCATGGTAAGCAATACCATCTAATATATAATTAATTATATCACTGTAGAATATTAAATACTGATAGAATTTCCCGGGGAAATTACATCAGAACATAAGATAAAAAAAGTTGGAAAATTACTTTGAAACAAATAAGTATAAGCTATTGTTTCCTTTGCAATAATAACATCAACATCAACAACAACAACAACAACAACAACAACAACAATTAATTATATCACTGTAAAATATTAAAAACTGATAGAATCTTCAACGGAAATTATATCAGAATGTTTATAAGATAAAAAAAAGTTGGAATATTACTTTGAACAAATGTATAATAAGCTATTGTTTCCCTTGCAATAACAAAAACAACAACAACAGCAAATCTCTGGCTATTATCTAAATTCAGTAGTTCATTTAAAAATTTAAATTAATTACATCACTGTAAAATATTAAAAACTGATAGAATCTCCAGGGGAAATTACATCAGAACATAAGATAAAAAAAAAGTTGGAAAATTACTTTGAAACAAATAAGTATAAGCTATTGTTTCCTTTGCAATAATAACATCAACAACAAAAATAACAACAACAACAAGAACAACAGCAAATCTCTGGTTATATCTAAATTCAGTAGTTCACATAAGAACTTATTAAAACTATTATCAAAGCAGCTATCGTTCATAGATGGGTTTTACTGAAAGAATATAATGGTTATGTACATAGTTTCGCGCGGTTATAAATATTCATAGTTTTAAATGCAAATCAACATTTGCATAAATGTCTGTACTATTTCTGCATATGATGTATTCTGTAATTTGCTATTCTATGTAATGTATGTATTTATGTACGTATGTATGTTATGTATGTATGTATGTACCTTTGATATACATACATATATATACAGTATACATTTCTCTGTATATATATATATATATATATATATATATATATATATATATATATATATATATATATATATATATATATATATATATATATATATATACATACTTTTTATCTGTATACATTTCTCTCTCTCTCTCTCTCTCTCTCCCTCTCTCTCTCTCTCTCTCTCTCTCTCTCTCTCTCTCTCTCTCTCTCTCTCTCTCTCTCTCTCTCTCTCTCTCTATATATATATATATATATATATATATATATATATATATATATATATATATATATATATATACATACATACATACATAACAACCTGCCTTCCTAATACTGATTTCCAGGTACACGATTTTGAGCATCAGCTGCATGTTAGTGCCGTGCAATGAGTGGTCTGACATGCAGCTCAAGTTCAGAATACACGATGCGTCCAATGAAGTTATCCTCTCCTGAGTTATCAAATGATAACAATTTGAACAATTTGAACAATTAAATGGTATTCTTGACTTTTTTATATCCTCCACGTAAATCATTGTTTTTATTCTAATATTGTTGTTTTCTTGATCAAATTTCTTTTACAGAGATTGTAAGGATAAAATTTTGGTCTCCATCGGCTTGGGTAGAAATCATGAGGTCCACACCAGCCTCATTATTCCCTTACAAACGTAAGGATGCAAGCAGACAGGCGTGAGTAAAGCATGCTTGCTTGTGTCTGGCTTTACATAATCCAACCCTACTTCAACATTGGTTATGGGAGCCCATATAAATGCAGCCATTCATAGCCCCTTTTCTTACAATCATCATCAACATCAACATCATCATCATCTCCACCTACGCCTATTGACACAAAGGGCCTCGGTTAGATTTCGACAGTTGTCTCTATCTAGAGCTTTTAAATCAATACTTCTCCACTCATCATCTCCCACTTCGCGCTTCATAGTTCTCAGCCATGTAGGCCTTGGTCTTCCAACTCTTCTGGTGCCTTGTGGAGTCCAGCTGAAAGTTTGGTGAAGTAATCTCTCTTGGGGGAATGCAAAGAGCATGCAAAAACCATCTCCACCTACCCCTCACCATGATCTCATCCACAATCTTGTAAAAGCAGTCTTGCTTTTATTCAATATCAACTTGGAATTGCTAAGCATCCTTCAGCTACTAGCCAAGAGGCTTCTACGTCCTCTAGGAATAGCTACGAGTTTGTCTGTCCAACAATTATAATATTTTCTCAAACAAAATGGAAATCTAATTGCTTGACTTGTTGCTTTTGTCTAACTCTCTCCCCCTCTTCCCATTTGATAGATTTACAAGTCTTCGGTTTTTACTTCGCAAGTAATTCTCCTCTCATGGATTTTCAGACTCTTCATATTCTGTCCTTTTGAATTCAATGGCCATACCCAAATTAGAGACTTTACCAATAAGGCCAGCTTCTGGTCTTTTATGATTGCCCCACCATCGTAAGACACGGGCTTCACCTTCGGCAGCGAAGGTTGGCTAACAAACAGAAAAGCTGTGATCAATGGAAAAGCTTAAAAGTGGGCAGCTGTTACACTCGCTATGGCCAGCTTCATTCAAGACTCTAATCATTATTGTTATTGACAACTAAGCTACAACGTTAGTTGAAAAAGCAGGATGGCATAAAAACAAAGGCTCCTACAGGGAAAAATAGCCCAGTGAAGAAAGGAAATAATGAAAAACTACATAAGAAGTAATGAATGAGGAATTTCAAATATCTCAACATTAGTAACAACGTTAAAATATATACGTCATATATAAAATTTGAAGAGAGACTAGTCAGCCTGTTCAACATGAACGTATTTGCTGCCAGTTTGAACTTATGAAGTTATACCGACTCAACTGTCTGATTAGGAAGATCATTCCACAATTTGCTCACAGCTAGAATAAAACTTCTAGAATACGATTTAGTGTTGAGCCTTAAGATGGATAAAGCTAGACTGTTAGAATTAAATACATATCTAGTACTACGTATAGGCCGGTGCAGTCTAGGAAAGATCTGAATGCAAAGGATGGTCAGAATTATAAAATCACATCTCTTAAAACACCAACAAGGTATCTAGCCTATATTATATTCTTAAGCAACCCCCAAGGAGATTACTCATGAACAGAATATTGTTCTTTGTCGTCTTTATTACCTAGTTGATCTCGGTGTATTCATGACACTTCAAAACGAGAGTAGATGCTATAACCTCTATCATTAAACAGCTTCAATTTTCTAGTTTCACTCCATGTATCATTTCACTTTTCGAATTCTTTTAAACTCTATTATGAGTCACTATTGATGGCACAATATCTACTTCCTTCCTTCTATAGAGGAAAATTCTCCTGGCACTAGCGCCCTCCTGGAAAGGTCTCCTGGCACTGAACCTTCCTGGAAAGGTCTCCTGGCACTGGTGCCCTCCTGGAAAGTTCTCCTGGCACTGGACCTTCCTGGAAAGTTCTCCTGGCACTGGCACCCTCCTGGAAAGTTATCCTGGCACTGGCACCCTCCTGAAAAGTTCTCTAGGCACTAGAGCCCTCCTGAAAAGTTCTCCTGACACTGGTGCCCTCCTGGAAAGTTCTCCTGACACTGGCGCCCTCCTGGAAAGTTTCCCTGGCACTGGCACCCTCCTGGAAAATTCTCCTGGCACTGGTGCCCTCCTGGAAAGCTCTCCTGGCACTGGCCCCCTCCTGGAAAATTCTCCTGGCACTGACGCCATCCTGGAAAGTTCTCCTGGCACTGGCGTCCTCATGGAAAGTTCTCCTGGCACATACGCTCTCCTGGAAAGTTCTCCTGGCACTGGCGCCCTCCTGGAAAGTCCATCTGGCACTGGCGTGCTCCTGGAAAGTTCTTGATTCAAAGGACCCAGTTGGAAGAAACTCCAATGTTTCTTATTTCGTAATACAGGAAATTTATTGATTTTTAAATGGATGAACAATATATAATTTCCCTATTAATTTTTTCCCACAGCAGTGGACTTCTTCAATCGATCTCTTTTCCTAATAATAATTTGCTCCTCATTAACATCCAATTGTCCTATTTAATTTCCTCTAATCTCAATATACCTTAACTTTTCAATATTACATGCATGGAAACACCGAAAAATTTTTCCAACTCCCGTTCAATAAGATTCTATAGGTTACAAAGTCCAATAGATTACCAAGTCCATTATACTACCACATGATTTAAATGCAGAATGCAGCCTCTACATCTTGTCCCAGCTGTGCCCAGACTGTGGAATGGTCTTCTTAATCAGGGAGTTGAATCGGTGGAAATGGAGAAGTTTAAAGTTTTTGTAGAGTATTTACTATTGAACAGTTTCACATGTCTCGTTTTATAGTTTATATAAGAGTGACTTATTCTAACGATGTTACTAATCTTAAAATATTTCATTATGACTATTCATTACTTATATATGTAGTTTATTTACTAATATTTCCTTTCCTCATTTGCTTCTTTCCCTGTTTGAGCCCTAGGATTGAAGCATTATGTGTTCCAACCAGGATTGGTGCTTGGCTAGTAATAATAATTATATTAGTAGTAGTAGTAAACTTAATCTCTCTCTCTCTCTCTCTCTCTCTCTCTCTCTCTCTCTCTCTCTCTCTCTCTCTCTCTCTACAGGTACTACTTTAGACAATGAAGGACGAGGTCTCTGCCATACCAAACGATTTCGGACCCCCCCCCCTCTCTCTCTCTCTCTCTCTCTCTCTCTCTCTCTCTCTCTCTCTCTCTCTCTCTCTCTCTCTCCAGGTTAGACCAAATTTTATTATCCTTGGATAGTAAAGACCCTTTCTCTTAAAAAATAACAGGATCTTTCTCTTTAAAAAAGTGACCTTTCTCTTTATAAACAGGACCTTTCTCTTTAAAAAGAGGACCTTTCTCTTTGAAAGCAGGACCTTTCTCTTTGAATAAAAGTGACCTTTCTCTTAAAAAAAAAAACAGGACTTTTCTCTTAAAAAAAAAAAACAGGACTTTTCTCTTTGAAAAAACAGGACATTTCTTTTTAAAACAAAACAGGACATTTCTCTTTAAAAACAGGACCTTTCTCTTTAAGAAATAGGACCTCTCTTTAAAAACAGGACCTTTCTCTTTAAAAAAGGGATCTTTCGCTTTGAAAACAGGACCTTTCTCTTTAAAAAAAAACAGGACCTTTCTCTTTAAAAAAATATTACCTCTCTCTTTAAAAACAGGACCTTTCTATCTAAGAAACAGGATCTTTCGCTTTAAAAGCAGGACCATTTTCTTTAAAAAGAGGACTTTTCTCTTTAAAAAAAAAGAACAAGATTTTTCTCTTTAAAAGATACAAGACCTTTCTCTTTTAAGCTAGGCTTTGGAATTCTCTTCCACCCTCCGTTTTTCCTAATTCCCAAACGTATGTAAATAAGGAGTTATTCGGAAATGTTATATCGAAGAAATATTATATATAATGTGAAATAAGTGGAAGTGAGGAGCTATAGAAAACTATTGCAAAAACAATAAAATTTAAATGAAATTTCTCTCATTATCTAATAATTACAAATTTCAGGGGTAGCATTTGTTAAAAATATATACAGTATTTTATGTAAATACTGCATGATGTACTGTATACATACCAGTTAATACCAGTATGCATGTATACATATTAGCAATTGCTATGTATGCAATATAGCTTCCAAACTGTAAGAAATTATTATAAAGATATTTATTTAAGTATTAACTATATTGAAGGTTATTCGAAAATATCATAATGTCTTTCCCAATTTAAAAAAAAAATTTATTGAAATATCTTAGACACGAAAATACCAACATATCAGCAGTCAAGCCACACTCCACCCAAGTTAAAACTAAGGGGATCCAGGCACTGGTTGGTAATGATTCCTCAGCCGGTCGACTTATGGAACCAAATTTATAATAAAGGATGAAACACTCGAGTCAAAAACTTCCACAAAACTAGCATAATCAGCTGCTTATACCTACATGGAACATAGCCATTAGAACAGAGGTGTCAACCACAAGTTACTGTAATTGTTATAAGTAAGGAAAATGTAACTAGACTGTTATGAGGAAGCTAAATAATGTAATTTTGATAAGCTGGAATAACTAGCAAACCCAAATAAAGTAATTTTGATAAGCTTGGATAACCAGAAAACCCAAATAAAGTAATTTGATAAGCTTGGATAACCAGCAAACCCAAATAAAGTAATTTTGATAAGCTAGGATAACCAGCAAATCCACATAAAGTAATTTTGAAAAGCTTGGATAACCAGCAAACCCAAATAAAGTAATTTTGATAAGTTAGAATAACCAGCAAACCCAAATAAAGTAATTTTGATAAGTTAGAATAACCAGCAAACCCAAATAAAGTAATTTTGATAAGCTTGGATAACCCGAAAACCCAAATAAAGTAATTTTGATAAGCTTGGATAACCAGAAAACCCAAATAAAATAATTTTGATAAGTTAGAATAACCAACAAACCCAAATAAAGTAATTTTGATAAGCTAGAATAACCAGCAAACCCAAATTAAGTAATTTTGATAAGCTTGGACAACCAGCAAACCCAAATAAAGTAATTTTGATAAGCTAAAATAACCAGCAAACCCAAATAAAGTAATTTTGATAAGCTAGAATAACCAGCAAACCCAAATAAAGTAATTTTGATAAGCTTGGATAACCAGCAAACCCAAATAAAGTAATTTTGATAAGCTTGGATAACCAGCAAACCCAAATAAAGTAATTTTGATAAGCTTGGATAACAAGCAAACCCAAATAAAGTAATTTTAATAAGCTAGAATAACCAGCAAACCCAAATAAAGTAATTTTGATAAGCTTGGATAACCAGCAAACCCAAATAAAGTAATTTGATAAGCTTGGATAACCAGCAAACCCAAATCAAGTAATTTTGATAAGCTTGGATAACAAGCAAACCCAAATAAAGTAATTTTGATAAGCTTGGATAACCAGCAAACCCAAATAAAATAATTTTGATAAGTTAGAATAACCAGCAAACCAAAATAAAGTAATTTTGATAAGCTAAGATAACCAGCAAATCCACATAAAGTAATTTTGATATGCTAGGATAACCAGCAAATCCACATGAAGTAATTTTGATAAGCTTGGATAACCAGCAAACCCAAATAAAGTAATTTTGATAAGCTTAGATAACCAGCAAACCCAAATAAAGTAATTTTGATAAGCTTGGATAACCAGCAAACCCAAATAAAGTAATTTTGATAAGCTTGGATAACCAGCAAACCCAAATAAAGTAATTTTGATAAGCTAGAATAGCCAGCAAACCCAAATACAGTAATTTTGATAAGCTTGGATAACAAGCAAACCCAAACAAAGTAATTTTGATAAGCTTGGATAACCAGCAAACCCAAATAAAGTAATTTTGATAAGCTAGAATAACCAGCAAACCCAAATAAAGTAATTTCGATAAGCTAGAATAACCAGCAAACCCAAATACAGTAATTTTGATAAGCTTGGACAACCAGCAAACCCAAATAAAGTAATTTTGATAAGCTAAAATAACCAGCAAACCCAAATAAAGTAATTTTGATAAGCTTGGATAACCATCAAACCCAAATAAAGTAATTTTGATAAGCTAGAATAACCAGCAAACCCAAATAAAGTAATTTTGATAAGCTAGAATAACCAGCAAACCCAAATAAAGTAATTTTGATAAGCTAGAATAACCAGCAAACCCAAATTAAGTAATTTTGATAAGCTTTGATAACCAGCAAACCCAAATAAAGTCATTTTGATAAGCTAGAATAACCAGCAAACCCAAATAAAGTAATTTTGATAAGCTAGAATAACCAGCAAACCCAAATAAAATAATTTTGATAAGCTAGAATAACCAACAAACCCAAATAAAGTAATTTTGATAAGCTTGGATAACCAGCAAACCCAAATAAAGTAATTTTGATAAGCTAGAATAACCAGCAAACCCAAATAAAGTAATTTTGATAAGCTAGAATAACCAGCAAACCCAAATAAAGTAATTTTGATAAGCTTGGATAACCAGCAAACCCAAATAAAGTAATTTTGATAAGCTAGAATAACCGGCAAACCCAAATAAAGTAATTTCGATAAGCTAGTATAACCAGCAAACCCAAATAAAGTAATTTTGATAAGCTAAAATAACCAGAAAATCCACATAAAGTAATTTTGATAAGCTAGAATAACCAGAAAACCCAAATAAAGTAATTTTGATAAGCTAAAATAACCAGAAAATCCACATAAAGTAATTTTGATAAGCTAAAATAACCAGCAAACCCAAATAAAGTAATTTTGATAAGCTAGAATAACCAGCAAACCCAAATAAAGTAATTTTGATAAGCTTGGATAACCAGCAAACCCAAATGAAGTAATTTTGATAAGCTAGAATAACCGGCAAACCCAAATAAAGTAATTTTGATAAGCTAAAATAACTAGAAAATCCACATAAAGTAATTTTGATAAGCTAAAATAACCAGCAAACCCAAATAAAGTAATTTTGATAAGCTAGAATAACCAGCAAACCCAAATAAAGTAATTTTGATAAGCTAGAATAACCAACAAACCCAAATAAAGTAATTTTGATAAGGTAGGATAACCAGCAAAATAAGATGCAGTGTTCATTTTTGTAAACAAGTAGTTACCGAATAATTGATAGTCTTAGGGTGGCGGTGGCCTGGTAGCAGCGTCCTTGCCTGGTAATTGCCAGACTGGGGTTCGAGTCCCACTCAAACTCGTTTATTCCTATGATCGCTGCAACTTCACCATACTTGTGAGCTAAGGATGATGGGTTAGAGGGAGCCTATAGGTCTACCTGATGAGTCATCAGAAACCATTGCTTGGCCCTCCTTGGTCCTAGCTTGTTGGAGAAGGGGCTTGGGCGCTGCTCATATGTAAAAATGGTCAGTCTCTAGGGCATTGTGGCTGTCCCTTGATTCTGCCATTCATGAGTGGCCTTTAAACCTTTAAAATTTCAAAACTAGAAATAATATTAAGTGCATAATTAGCCCTCGAAAGAATTTGAGCTTATCACTCCTGAAGTACACATCTGTATGTGGCTCAAGGTGAGGATGAAAGGGTCATCCTTGCCAAGATTCTCGGACAGGATGTGTCGTACAATAATAGTGGTATCTTTAAATTTATTTCAGAAGCAGGTCTTCTGAAAGCAATATAACTGTTATACGGATGATTTTGCTTTTATTGTTTCAAAGTGAATTAATATTCCTTTAGTTATGACAAATGGTAGGCGTCAATGACCTTAGATGTCAGGATGCCTGATAACACATACTCAATCATAACAATCAATCAATCACTCCTGATATAAAGGCTTTTCAGAGCTCTTATTACACATACAAAAACACATTGCCCTGTAGTACAGTAACACCTGGATATTGACTACCTGTTATTACCCTATCACCTTTGCTCTAGTTAAGCTATCCCTATGTTCATCTTGCCTCCTTCCTACTTACACTTCCATTTGGTACATTATTATCTACTACGTATCATTTTCCATTTTCCAAAAGGGTTACTGTTTATATTTATGAGACTGAGGGAGCACGGTTCCTCCAAAAACCCACTCCTAGCCTCCTGGCTAGTACAGTGGTAACGTGTTTTCCACGCATTCGCGTGGCAAGAGATCGATCCCCGCCCAGGGCCGTGAGTTTAAGCTGTTTACTGGGGAGGCTACTGCTGTGGTAGGGCACCACAGTGGGGGGTTGGGCTTGCCCGGCTGACGTTCCGGTGAGCATCTATTCTGATGGAACTGGAACTGAAACCAGACACCTTTAACATCACTGGGTGATAGTCTCCCATCAAACAACACACAGACAAATGCAATTAGATGTAAGAGATTTAGCATCATCTTTTATATATGGACAGACAAGACACAAGACAAGTCCAACTAGATGTAACAGATGTTATATCATCTGTTCGACGTATGGAGCAAACAGGATAGGAAGGCAGATGTAATTAGATGTTATATATGTTACATCATCAATTCAACAAATGTGCCAGACAAGACACGTGTAGCAAATGCAATTAGATGTAAGAGAGATTACATCATCAATTCGACAAATATGCCAGATTAGGTACGTGGAAACAAATGAAATTAGATGTAATATATGTTACATCATCCCTTCAACAAATGTGCCAGACAAGACACGTGGTAGCAAATGCAATTAGATGTAAGAGAGATTACATCATTTCTTCAACAGATGTGCCAGACAAGACACGTGATAGAAAATGCAATTAGATGTAAGAGAGATTACATCATCTCTTTAACAAATGTGCCAGACAAGACACGTGGTAGCAAATGCAATTAGATGTAAGAGAAATTACATCATCTCTTTAACAAATGTGCCAGACAAGACACGTGAAAGCAAATGCAATTAGATGTAAGAAAGATTACATAATCCCTTCAACAAATGTGCCAGACAAGACCCATGAAGAAAATTCTAGTTTTATGTACTATAATAGATGCTAGATCGTCTTTTCTACTAGACAAATGAAGGTAAATGTAATTAGATGAAATAAATTGTGACACATTATCTTCTACATATGTGCCAGACAAGACACGTGAAAGAAAATACAACTAGAGGGGCACTCAGTAGAGCGAAGACCTCCACCACGGTAGTTGATTTCCCGACCTTTTTCTTGACAAGCGTGGCCTTGACCTTTGACCCTAACCTTCCAAAATTTGATAATTTCTAACTTTTTATGTAAGAGTTAATCCTTGCAAGTTTCATTACTCTAAGTTTAAAATTATAGCTAGGAAACTTCAAAAACAAACACATACAACTACTAAACAGGGGTACATTATAACCTTCCAACTTCGTTGCCGGAGGTAATTAGTTTTCCCTTTATCATTCCTCTTACTCCCCTTATACTAGGCAAATCATTCAGGACAACTAAAATTCTTTTTGCCTCATTCTCTGTCAATATCCACGAAGGAATGAAGGCAGAATATTCTTTCAAAAAAGAAGGATTTGTCTTTCATAATAACTCCTTATCTTTTCCAGACCTTTTGCATATACCCTACTGCCTTCCTGATATGAGACCTCTTCCCTTTTCCTAGTATTACTTGAAGGAATGTAGGCACAATATTCCTTCATACAGACCAGATTTCGCTTTCAAAATAACTCCTTATCTTTTCCAGACCTTTTGCATATACCCTACTGCCTTCCTGATATGAGACCTCTTCCCTTTTCCTAGTATTACTCGAAGGAATGTAGGCACAATATTCCTTCATACAGACCAGATTTGGCTTTCATAATAACTCCTTATCTTTTCCAGACCTTTAGCATTTACCCTACTGCCTTCCTGATATGAGACCTCTTCCCTTTTCCTAGTATTACTCGAAGGAATGTAGGCACAATATTCCTTCATACAGACCAGATTTGGCTTTCATAATAACTCCTTATCTTTTCCAGACCTTTTGCATTTACCCTACTGCCTTCCTGATATGAGACCTCTTCCCTTTTCCTAGTATTACTCGAAGGAATGTAGGCACAATATTCCTTCATACAGACCAGATTTGGCTTTCAAAATAACTCCTTATCTTTTCCAGACCTTTTGCATATACCCTGCTGCCTTCCTGATATGAGACCTCTTCCCTTTTCCTAGTATTACTAGAAGGAATGTAGGCACAATATTCCTTCATACAGACCAGATTTGGCTTTCATAATAACTCCTTATCTTTTCCAGACCTTTTGCATTTACCCTACTGCCTTCCTGATATGAGACCTCTTCCCTTTTCCTAGTATTACTCGAAGGAATGTAGGCACAATATTCCTTCATACAGACCAGATTTGGATTTCATAATAACTCCTCATCTTTTCCAGACCTTTTGCATATACCCTGCTGCCTTCCTGATATGAGACCTCTTCCCTTTTCCTAGTATTACTCGAAGGAATGTAGGCACAATATTCCTTCATACAGACCAGATTTGTCTTTCATAATAACTCCTTATCTTTTCCAGACCTTTTGCATATACCCTGCTGCCTTCCTGATATGAGACCTCTTCCCTTTTCCTAATATTACTCGAAGGAATGTAGGCACAATATTCCTTCATACAGACCAGATTTGTCTTTCATAATAACTCCTTATCTTTTCCAGACCTTTTGCATTTACCCTACTGCCTTCCTGATATGAGACCTCTTCCCTTTTCCTAGTATTACTCGAAGGAATGTAGGCACAATATTCCTTCATACAGACCAGATTTGGCTTTCATAATAACTCCTTATCTTTTCCAGACCTTTTGCATATACCCTACTGCCTTCCTGATATGAGACCTCTTCCCTTTTCCTAGTATTACTCGAAGGAATGTAGGCACAATATTCCTTCATACAGACCAGATTTGTCTTTCATAATAACTCCTTATCTTTTCCAGACCTTTTGCATATACCCTGCTGCCTTCCTGATATGAGACCTCTTCCCTTTTCCTAATATTACTCGAAGGAATGTAGGCACAATATTCCTTCATACAGACCAGATTTGTCTTTCATAATAACTCCTTATCTTTTCCAGACCTTTTGCATATACCCTGCTGCCTTCCTGATATGAGACCTCTTCCCTTTTCCTAGTATTACTTGAAGGAATGTAGGCACAATATTCCTTCATACAGACCAGATTTCGCTTTCAAAATAACTCCTTATCTTTTCCAGACCTTTTGCATATACCCTACTGCCTTCCTGATATGAGACCTCTTCCCTTTTCCTAGTATTACTTGAAGGAATGTAGGCACAATATTCCTTCATACAGACCAGATTTCGCTTTCAAAATAACTCCTTATCTTTTCCAGACCTTTTGCATATACCCTACTGCCTTCCTGATATGAGACCTCTTCCCTTTTCCTAATATTACTCGAAGGAATGTAGGCACAATATTCCTTCATACAGACCAGATTTCGCTTTCAAAATAACTCCTTATCTTTTTCAGACCTTTTGCATATACCCTGCTGCCTTCCTGATATGAGACCTCTTCCCTTTTCCTAATATTACTCGAAGGAATGTAGGCACAATATTCCTTCATACAGACCAGATTTGGCTTTCATAATAACTCCTTATCTTTTCCAGACCTTTTGCATATACCCTGCTGCCTTCCTGATATGAGACCTCTTCCCTTTTCCTAGTATTACTTGAAGGAATGTAGGCACAATATTCCTTCATACAGACCAGATTTCGCTTTCAAAATAACTCCTTATCTTTTCCAGACCTTTTGCATATACCCTACTGCCTTCCTGATATGAGACCTCTTCCCTTTTCCTAGTATTACTTGAAGGAATGTAGGCACAATATTCCTTCATACAGACCAGATTTCGCTTTCAAAATAACTCCTTATCTTTTCCAGACCTTTTGCATATACCCTACTGCCTTCCTGATATGAGACCTCTTCCCTTTTCCTAGTATTACTTGAAGGAATGTAGGCACAATATTCCTTCATACAGACCAGATTTCGCTTTCAAAATAACTCCTTATCTTTTCCAGACCTTTTGCATATACCCTACTGCCTTCCTGATATGAGACCTCTTCCCTTTTCCTAGTATTACTCGAAGGAATGTAGGCACAATATTCCTTCATACAGACCAGATTTGGCTTTCATAATAACTCCTTATCTTTTCCAGACCTTTTGCATATACCCTACTGCCTTCCTGATATGAGACCTCTTCCCTTTTCCTAGTATTACTCGAAGGAATGTAGGCACAATATTCCTTCATACAGACCAGATTTCGCTTTCAAAATAACTCCTTATCTTTTCCAGACCTTTTGCATATACCCTACTGCCTTCCTGATATGAGACCTCTTCCCTTTTCCTAGTATTACTCGAAGGAATGTAGGCACAATATTCCTTCATACAGACCAGATTTGGCTTTCATAATAACTCCTTATCTTTTCCAGACCTTTTGCATTTACCCTACTGCCTTCCTGATATGAGACCTCTTCCCTTTTCCTAGTATTACTCGAAGGAATGTAGGCACAATATTCCTTCATACAGACCAGATTTGGCTTTCAAAATAACTCCTTATCTTTTCCAGACCTTTTGCATATACCCTGCTGCCTTCCTGATATGAGACCTCTTCCCTTTTCCTAGTATTACTAGAAGGAATGTAGGCACAATATTCCTTCATACAGACCAGATTTGGCTTTCATAATAACTCCTTATCTTTTCCAGACCTTTTGCATTTACCCTACTGCCTTCCTGATATGAGACCTCTTCCCTTTTCCTAGTATTACTCGAAGGAATGTAGGCACAATATTCCTTCATACAGACCAGATTTGGATTTCATAATAACTCCTCATCTTTTCCAGACCTTTTGCATATACCCTGCTGCCTTCCTGATATGAGACCTCTTCCCTTTTCCTAGTATTACTCGAAGGAATGTAGGCACAATATTCCTTCATACAGACCAGATTTGTCTTTCATAATAACTCCTTATCTTTTCCAGACCTTTTGCATATACCCTACTGCCTTCCTGATATGAGACCTCTTCCCTTTTCCTAGTATTACTCGAAGGAATGTAGGCACAATATTCCTTCATACAGACCAGATTTGGCTTTCATAATAACTCCTTATCTTTTCCAGACCTTTTGCATTTACCCTACTGCCTTCCTGATATGAGACCTCTTCCCTTTTCCTAGTATTACTCGAAGGAATGTAGGCACAATATTCCTTCATACAGACCAGATTTGGCTTTCAAAATAACTCCTTATCTTTTCCAGACCTTTTGCATATACCCTGCTGCCTTCCTGATATGAGACCTCTTCCCTTTTCCTAGAATTACTCAAAGGAATGTAGGCACAATATTCCTTCATACAGACCAGATTTGGGTTTCATAATAACTCCTTATCTTTTCCAGACCTTTTGCATATACCCTGCTGCCTTCCTGATATGAGACCTCTTCCCTTTTCCTAGTATTACTCGAAGGAATGTAGGCACAATATTCCTTCATACAGACCAGATTTGGCTTTCATAATAACTCCTCATCTTTTCCAGACCTTTTGCATATACCCTGCTGCCTTCCTGATATGAGACCTCTTCCCTTTTCCTAGTATTACTCGAAGGAATGTAGGCACAATATTCCTTCATACAGACCAGATTTGTCTTTCATAATAACTCCTCATCTTTTCCAGACCTTTTGCATTTACCCTACTGCCTTCCTGATATGAGACCTCTTCCCTTTTCCTAGTATTACTCAAAGGAATGTAGGCACAATATTCCTTCATACAGACCAGATTTGGCTTTCATAATAACTTCTCATCTTTTCCAGACCTTTTGCATATACCCTGCTGCCTTCCTGATATGAGACCTCTTCACTTTTCCTAGTATTACTTGAAGGAATGTAGGCACAATATTCCTTCATACAGACCAGATTTGGCTTTCATTATAACTCCTTATCTTTTCCAGACCTTTTGCATATACCCTACTGCCTTCCTGATATGAGACCTCTTCCCTTTTCCTAGTATTACTCGAAGGAATGTAGGCACAATATTCCTTCATACAGACCAGATTTGGCTTTCATAATAACTTCTCATCTTTTCCAGACCTTTTGCATATATCCTGCTTCCTTCCTGATATGAGACCTCTTTCCTTTTCCTAGTATTACTCGAAAGAATGTAGGCACAATATTCCTTCATACAGACCAGATTTGGCTTTCATAATAACTCCTTATCTTTCCCAGACCTTTTAGATATACCCTGCTGCCTTCCTGATATGAGACCTCTTCCTTTTTCCTAGTATTACTGGAAGGAATGTAGGCACAATATTCCTTCATACAGACCAGATTTGGCTTTCATAATAACTCCTTATCTTTTCCAGACCTTTTGCATATACCCTGCTGCCTTCCTGATATGAGACCTCTTCCCTTTTCCTAGAATTACTCAAAGGAATGTAGGCACAATATTCCTTCATACAGACCAGATTTGGCTTTCATAATAACTCCTCATCTTTTCCAGACCTTTTGCATATACCCTGCTGCCTTCCTGATATGAGACCTCTTCCCTTTTCCTAGTATTACTCGAAGAAATGTAGGCAGAATATTCCTTCATACAGACCAGATTTGGCTTTCATAATAACTCCTTATCTTTCCCAGACCTTTTAGATATACCCTGCTGCCTTCCTGATATGAGACCTCTTCCTTTTTCCTAGTATTACTGGAAGGAATGTAGGCACAATATTCCTTCATACAGACCAGATTTGGCTTTCATAATAACTCCTTATCTTTTCCAGACCTTTTGCATATACCCTGCTGCCTTCCTGATATGAGACCTCTTCCCTTTTCCTAGTATTACTCGAAGGAATGTAGGCACAATATTCCTTCATACAGACCAGATTTGTCTTTCATAATAACTCCTTATCTTTTCCAGACCTTTTGCATATACCCTACTGCCTTCCTGATATGAGACCTCTTCCCTTTTCCTAGTATTACTCGAAGGAATGTAGGCACAATATTCCTTCATACAGACCAGATTTGGCTTTCATAATAACTCCTTATCTTTTCCAGACCTTTTGCATTTACCCTACTGCCTTCCTGATATGAGACCTCTTCCCTTTTCCTAGTATTACTCGAAGGAATGTAGGCACAATATTCCTTCATACAGACCAGATTTGGCTTTCAAAATAACTCCTTATCTTTTCCAGACCTTTTGCATATACCCTGCTGCCTTCCTGATATGAGACCTCTTCCCTTTTCCTAGAATTACTCAAAGGAATGTAGGCACAATATTCCTTCATACAGACCAGATTTGGCTTTCATAATAACTTCTCATCTTTTCCAGACCTTTTGCATATACCCTGCTGCCTTCCTGATATGAGACCTCTTCACTTTTCCTAGTATTACTTGAAGGAATGTAGGCACAATATTCCTTCATACAGACCAGATTTGGCTTTCATTATAACTCCTTATCTTTTCCAGACCTTTTGCATATACCCTGCTTCCTTCCTGATATGAGACCTCTTCCCTTTTCCTAGTATTACTCGAAGGAATGTAGGCACAATATTCCTTCATACAGACCAGATTTGGCTTTCATAATAACTTCTCATCTTTTCCAGACCTTTTGCATATATCCTGCTTCATTCCTGATATGAGACCTCTTTCCTTTTCCTAGTATTACTCGAAAGAATGTAGGCACAATATTCCTTCATACAGACCAGATTTGGCTTTCATAATAACTCCTTATCTTTCCCAGACCTTTTAGATATACCCTGCTGCCTTCCTGATATGAGACCTCTTCCTTTTTCCTAGTATTACTGGAAGGAATGTAGGCACAATATTCCTTCATACAGACCAGATTTGGCTTTCATAATAACTCCTTATCTTTTCCAGACCTTTTGCATATACCCTGCTGCCTTCCTGATATGAGACCTCTTCCCTTTTCCTAGAATTACTCAAAGGAATGTAGGCACAATATTCCTTCATACAGACCAGATTTGGCTTTCATAATAACTCCTCATCTTTTCCAGACCTTTTGCATATACCCTGCTGCCTTCCTGATATGAGACCTCTTCCCTTTTCCTAGTATTACTCGAAGAAATGTAGGCAGAATATTCCTTCATACAGACCAGATTTGGCTTTCATAATAACTCCTTATCTTTCCCAGACCTTTTAGATATACCCTGCTGCCTTCCTGATATGAGACCTCTTCCTTTTTCCTAGTATTACTGGAAGGAATGTAGGCACAATATTCCTTCATACAGACCAGATTTGGCTTTCATAATAACTCCTTATCTTTTCCAGACCTTTTGCATATACCCTGCTGCCTTCCTGATATGAGACCTCTTCCCTTTTCCTAGTATTACTCGAAGGAATGTAGGCACAATATTCCTTCACACAGACCAGATTTGGCTTTCATAATAACTCCTTATCTTTTCCAGACCTTTTGCATATACCCTGCTGCCTTCCTGATATGAGACCTATTCCCTTTTCCTAGTATTACTTGAAGGAATGTAGGCACAATATTCCTTCATACAGACCAGATTTGGCTTTCATAATAACTCCTCATCTTTTCCAGACCTTTTGCATATACCCTGCTGCCTTCCTGATATGAGACCTCTTCCCTTTTCCTAGTATTACTCGAAGAAATGTAGGCAGAATATTCCTTCATACAGACCAGATTTGGCTTTCATAATAACTCCTTATCTTTCCCAGACCTTTTAGATA
>NW_027169873.1:2500-7500 GCF_036898095.1 Palaemon carinicauda | reverse complement strand
TTCAAAGGCCGCTAATGAAAGGGAGAAGCAAGGGACAATGACATTGCCCTATCAAGCAGGACAATACCCTAGAGACTGACCATGTATACATATGATCAGCTCCCCCCAAACACCCACCATACTACCCACCATCCTTAGTTCACAAGGACGGTGAGGTTGTCTCGACCAAAGGAACTAACGAGTTTGCATAGACTCGAACCCTAGATTGACAATCACCAGGCGAGGACACTACCACCAGGCTACCGCAACCCTTGAATATAATAATCCCCAGGGAGGGTCAGGCAATGGTTGCTGATGAATCAGCAGATAGATCTATTGGTTCCTCCAAACAACCCCATCCTTAGCTCACAAGGATGTTGAGGATGCAGCAACAAAATAAACTAACGAGTTTGAGCAAGACTAGAACCTCAGTCTGGCGATCACCAGTCAAGGACGTTACCACATGGGCCATAACAAACATTAAAACATCATAACATCATTATCATATATTCAATCTCAGCATAATGGCGTCAATGACCTTCGATGTTAGGATGCCAGAAATCCTCAAATCAATCAATCAATCAGGCAGTTCATATATCTATAACAAAATCCTAAATCCTAAATCCTTTGATTCGATATCGTCATCATCTCCTCCTACGCTGTTGGGGCCTCAGATTTCACCAGTCGTCTCCCTCTTAAGCTTTCAAATCAATACTTCTCCATTCACCATCTCCTGCTTCACGCTTCATAGTCCTCAGCCATGTAGGCCTGGTACTTCCAACTCTTCTAGTGCTTTGTGGAGCCCTAATCTCTCTCGCCGAGTGCGAAAAGCATGCACAAACCATCTCCATCTACCCCTCACCATGATCTCATCGCTGCATTATCTATCCAAATATATTTCATAACATCGTTATCCTATATTCGATCTCAGCATAAAACGACATTTTAACTCAACTATTTAAAAAAGCAATGAATATATCTATAAAAAATCCTCAAACCTGGAAAGAAATCTGTAAACAATATCCTTTGCACATAGGGACTGGAAAACCCCCATAAAGAAATCTAAACAAAGAACAGAGTATTTCGCGGGATAACCAAACCATCACGCAATACACCAATCAAGAGACTTTGGACTCGCTAATCAATAGTAACGCGTCTTATGCTTTTTGATGTAAGGGAGATTCATGAAAGGGGGAAAAAAACCACAGCTTTTAATCTTGCTCAAATGTTGCTGGGGCGATAGAAAGAGTCGTGTAAATGATCGTAAGTTAGAAGACCAATCTTCTACTTCTACTACTTCTTCTTCTTTATCTTTGGAATAACATCGACCCATATAAAGGTGAGCAACATTAGTATCGCAAGTTAGAAGATCAATCTTCTTCTTCTTTCTTTGCTTCTTTTCCCACCTTTATGTGGGGTCGATGTTATTCCAAAGAAGAAGAAGAAGTAGATTGGTCTTCTAACTTACGATACTAATCTTGCTCAAATGTTGCTGGGACGATAGAAAGAGTCGTGTAAATGATCGCAAGATAGAAGACTAATCATCTTCTTCTTCGTTGGAATAACATCGACATAAAGGTGGGAAAATATGCAGACAAAGAAGGAGGAGGAGAAGATTGGTCTTCTAACTTGCGATACTAATCTTGCTCAAATGTTGCTGGAACGATATAAAGAGTCGTTTAGATTATCGCAAGTTAGAAGACCAATCTTCTTTTCTTCTTCTTCTTCTTCTTCTTCTTCTTCTTTGGAATAACATCGATCCCACATAAAGTGGGAAAAGATGCAGACAAAGAAGAAGAAAAAGAAGATTGGTCATCTAACTTGCGATACTAATCTTGTTCAAATGTTGCTGGAACGATAGAAAGAGTCGTGTACATTATCGCAAGTTAGAAGACCAATAGGAATAGTGAAGGATTTCTTTTCTTTTTGGATAAAAGATTGGGCGGTGAGGAGGCTTCTGCCATATCAAAATGCACCCAACGAATAAAATGCATTATATCGCAAGTTAGAAGACCAATAGGAATGGTGAATCATTTCTTATCTTTTTGTCCGGCGCAAAGGTTTGTGCCATGAGCTCAAAATGTACCCCATTTATAAAATGCATTACAAACCTTGAAAAAAAGGGAAATATTTATTCTCAATTGCAATATACATATTGCTAATACACAAACTATTTACCCTCAGTCAAGTCCCTCAGAATGTACCCCATTAATAAGATGTATTGCAAACCTTGAAAAAAAATGTAAATATATATTCTCACTTGCAATATACATATTGTTAATACACAAACTATTTACCCCCAGTCAAGTCCTTCAGAATGTACCCCATTAATAATATGCATTACATACCTTGAAAAAAGGTATATAAATATATATTCTCACTTGCATTATACATATTGCAAATACATAAACTATTTACTCCCAGTCAAGTCCCTCAAAATGTACCTAACTAATAAAAGGCATTACATAATTTGAAAAACAAGTAAATATATATTCTCACTTGCAATATATTGCTAATACATAAACTATTTACCCCCTGTCAAGTCCCTCTGAATGTACCTAACTAATAAAAGGCATTACAAACATTGAAAAAAAGGTAAAACAATATTCTCACTTGCAATATACATATTGCTAATACATAGACTACTTACCCCCAGTCAAGTCCCTCAAAATGTACCTAACTAATAAAAGGCATTACAAACATTGAAAAAAAGGTAAAACAATATTCTCACTTGCAATATACATATTGCAAATACATAAACTATTTACCCCCAGTTAATTCCCTTTAAAAAGAAGGCAACCGTGCTTACCCCCATGCAAAATGTGAAAAAAAAGTTAATAGAAGAATTCATTATAACAAAAACTCAAGAAATCTCTAAATGTAATAGAAGAAATAACATAAAAATCATTACCACAAATAGTGTAAACGTTATTAATTCATTTTGGGCAAATTATTTTGAGATGCCAAGGCTGGTGTCATAAGCTAAAAATGTACCAATTTATATCTACATATCTATTGCAAAACTAGAAAAAAATGTAAGTGGCCTATATATTCTCACTTGTAATATATATATATATATATATATATATATATATATATATATATATATATATATTTATATATACATATATATATTTATATATATATATAAATATATATATATATATATATATATATATATATATATATATATATATATATATATATATATATATATATATATATTACTAATACTTTCACTAAGTATCCCCAGACAATTCCTTACTAGAAAAACTCAATTAATCTCTAAATGCAACGTGACAAATAAAAATACAATGCTGCAATTAGTGAATATCCGCTTCAAATAAAAAATATCACCTGGTTTTTAAATTGCCTGATTTTAAAAACCCTTGGAAAGACGATAATAACCTTCCTCATCCCAGCACGCTGAAAGAAAGCTCAGGTTAGAGTTCCCTAAGATAGACACTGACCCAGTTATTACATCCGCCACCAAAGTTATGTTTTACTCCCTGTTTGTGTTAGTGTGTTTGTTTGTGAACAGCTTCCTGGCCAGAATTTTCATCGTATAGTAATGAAACTTGCAGGGATTAACTGTTATGTAAAAAGCTAGAACTTATTACATTTTGGAAGTTCAAGGTCCAAGGTCAAGGTCACGGTCAAGCAAAATGTCCAATTCACTTAATCAGCCATAAGTTTGGACATCGTTGCCAGAGAGACTTCAAATTTGGTCCATATTCAAGTGTATGAAATTCCACGCAAATTAATACATGTTACGGTCAAAGGTCAAGTTCAAGGTCGAACAAAAGGTCGAGAAATAAGCCGCCACGGTGGAGGCCCCTCTAGTTTCATATGAAACAAGAGTATTTGTTCACTTTTGTAGTAGGATATTGTAGGCATGGGAATCGGGTTAGGCCTACCTTAGGCATTAAATTGAACAAAATTCAACATGCAAACAATTAGAATCAGAAAAAGCTTCTCGCAACCTACTAATTTTATAAGTTGACGACTTTCTGTGTACATATCATATATAAACATTTATATCAAAACGTTTATATCAAGACAGATTAGTCAGTCAAACTTTCAACTGGGTTCCAAAGGGCACAAGAAGAGTTGGAAGACCCAGGCCTATATGGCTGAGGACTATGAAGCCTGAAGTGGGAGATGATGAATGGAGAAGTATCGATTTAAAAGCACAAGATGGAGACGACGGGCGAAATCTAACCGAGGCCCTTTGCGTCAATAGCGTAGGAGATGATGGTGATATCAAATTGAAGAAGATGATGATGATATCAAATTGAAGATGATGATGGTGATATCAAATTGAAGAAGATGATGGTGATACCAAATTGAAGATGATGATGGTGATATCAAATTGAAGAAGATGATGGTGATACCAAATTGAAGAAGATGATGGTGATATCAAACTGAAGAAGATGATGGTGATATCAAATTGAAGAAGATGATGGTGATATCAAATTGAAAAAGATGATGGTGATATCAAATTAAAACGTTTCAACGTTTCTGGCTGGAATCTGCCATCACACTATAAAACGTTTTATGCCTTACGACAGACTAAAGAGAATAACAACTGAAAACAACGAACTTCCCTATCCTAGGATAGCTCGTTCCCTGACCTCTGAAATAGATCCAACTCTAGTCACATGGGATGTATACTTTCAGGTCACATTTGAAATCTACCTGCATGTGTGCAGGTCACATGGGAAGTGTACCTACAGGTCACAGGTGAATTGTACCTGCAGGTTACATATGAAGTGCACTGCAGGTCACATATGAAGTTTCCTGCAAGCCACATGTAAAGTGTACCTACGGTTCACATATGAAGTGTACCTGCAGGCCTCATGTGGAATGCACCTACAGATCATATGTGAAATGTGCTTGCATGTAGCATGTGAAGTGTACCTGCAGGTCACATGCGACATACCTGCAAGTCACACGTGAAGTGTACCTACAGGGCACGTTTGAAGTGTATCTATAAGTCACATTTGAAGTGTACCTACAGG
>NW_027169871.1:30000-32640 GCF_036898095.1 Palaemon carinicauda | reverse complement strand
TCGGGAAGTTCGTATGATTGGCCTTGATTTTAGTGCTGCCTTTGACCGTGTTAATCATGAGGCCCTTGTTTTCAAACTGAAAGAGTTGGGAGTGGGTGGGTCGTTTCTTAGCATTATCATTGATTTTTTAAGTAATAGATCTCAACGAGTTGTTGTTGATGGGCACCATAGTGATTATAGGAATGTGATATCCGGTGTTCCACAGGGTAGTGTTCTTGGCCCATTACTTTTCATACTATATACACATGACATGTGGTTTGGCCTAGAAAACAAGCTTGTTGCATATGCAGATGATGCTACTCTCTTTGCATCAATTCCATCCCCTGAATGTAGAGCTAGGGTTGGTGAATCCCTTAGTAGAGATTTAGCTAAAATTAGTGCATGGTGCAAATTATGGGGTACGAAGTAGAATCCTAACAAAACTCAAAGTATGATTGTAAGTAGGTCAAGGACGGTGGCTCCTCAACATCCGGATCTCAGTATTGATAATGTTCCTTTAAATATGTATGACTCTTTCAAAATTTTAGGTGTGATTCTCGACAGTAAATTTACTTTTGAGAAACATATAAGGTCTGTATCTTCTTCAATTGCACAAAAAATTGGCTTATTGAGAAAGTCTTTCAAGATTTTCGGTGATCAATCTATTCTGAAGAAGTGTTTTAATTCTTTCATTCTACCTTGTTTTGAGTATTGTTCTCCTGTCTGGTCTTCAGCTGCTGATTCTCATCTTAATTTGTTGGACAGAAACTTACGGTCTATTAAATTTCTTTTCTTGATCTAGATATTAATCTCTGGCACCGTCATTCAATTAGTTCATTATGCATGTTGCATAATATTTTTCATAACTCTGACCATCCTTTACAGTCAGATCTCCCTGGACAATTCTATCCTATTCGTAATACTAGGCAGGCAGTTAATTCTAATAGCCAGGCCTTCTCCATCACGAGGCTCAATACTACGCAATACTCTAGAAGTTCTATTCCAGCTGTGACCATGTTGTGGAATGATCTTCCTAATCGGGTGGTTGAATTAGTAGAACTTCAAAAGTTCAAAGTTGGAGCAAATGCTTTTTTGTTGACCAGGTGGACATGAGTCTTTTTATAGTTTATTTATGACATATTTGTTTTTGATGTTGTTAATAGTTTATATATGACATGTGTGTTTTGACGTTGTTACTTATTTTAGAATGATTTATTGTTAATTTGTTCTCTTCATTTATTTATTTCCTTTCCTCACTGGGCTATTTTTCCCTGTTGGAGCCCCTGGGCTTATAGCATCTTGCTTTTCCAACTAGGGTTGTAGCTTGGATAGTAATAATATATATATATATATATATATATATATATATATATATATATATATATATATATATATATATATATATATATATATATATATATATATATATATATATATACATATATATATATATATATATATATATATATATATATATATATATATATATATATATATATGAATGTTAAAAATGAATACTAAAAAATATTGAATTTAGCAATGAAATCTCAAAGAATTTTCCTATTTGTAGGATCTTGATGTCAAACCATATTTTTTGTTTTTCAAAGTTAAATCTTAATAGTACTTGGTCCAGCCTAAGACCTACAGAATGTACCCAACTCCAGTTAGCAGGAATCTGAATTTCTGGTAGATGAGCTATTGACTGACTCCAGCTTGATAAGCAGAAAGTTCCACATTCCGAGACAAAATTGGAAACTCCTACACATTGGTGCTTTTGAGAAGAACTGACTAATCTGAGACGCTGTATAAAAGCTCTAGGGGATTAGATATTTGAAGTGAATTTGGATTCCTGAAAAAATAATAGCCAATTATGGAACTTTAGAATTTCTTCTAAGTTTTACACGTAGTTTTAATGTTCAGAATTATTGGCTTTAGAACTAATTTTTTTCAACATAATTAAATTGTTTGAAGCTTTAGGCTTGGAAAACAGCAAAGTAGTGTGGATCCTTGAAGGGTCAGAGCTAAACAATATATATATATATATATATATATATATATATATATATATATATATATATATATATAATATATATATATATATATATATATATGTACATATATATATACATATATATATATATATATATATATATATATATATATATATATATATATATATATATATATATATATATATATATATATATATATATGTGTGTATATATACCTGTATATATAGTAGGTATTAGGTTTGCCAGTCACCAGCCATACGTTGAGATAATACTACTAGAGAGTTATGGGATCCTTTGACTGGCCATACAGTACTACATTGGACCCTTCTCTCTAGTTACGGCTTATTTTCCCTTCGCATACACACTCATACACCGAATAGTCTGGCTTATCCTTTACATATTTTCCTCTGTCCTCATAGACCTGATAACACTGAGATTACCAAATAATTCTTCTTACTGCACTATAATTTTTTCAGTAGCCACTTTCCTCTCTGTTATGGTAAAAGAGACTCTTTTAGCTATGGTAAGCAGCTCTCTAGGAGAAGGAAACTCCAAAATCAAACCCTGGGCTTATAGCATCCTGCTTTTGCTTCTAGGGTTGTAGCTTAAAGAAAAAAAAAAATATATATATATATATATATATATATAT
>NW_027169871.1:5000-12500 GCF_036898095.1 Palaemon carinicauda | reverse complement strand
ACACGAATTCCTGGTACGTACACGTACCACGGTTTCGTACATATATATATATATTTATATATAGGGCTGATATATTTTATTAGATGCCCATAGATTCTGTTATATATTTTATTATATTTTTTTTTTTTTTTCCTTTCATTTTTTAACATTCCGGCTTATATACTTTTATTAGATGCCGAGAGAAAAAAATGATTTATATCCTTTTTTATTTTATTTATTTTTTAAATGTTGTTTTAAATGTATTTTTAACAATGCAAATGTAGAGAATTTCTTTAATTACATATTACTAGCGTACTAATCAGCTTTTCATACAAACATCTTCCTGACAAATTACTCCCTTAGCGAATGAGGTGGCCACTCATGCAGCTTTGAACTGGATCAGATAGGGGGTATTGTCAGGGCTATGCAACTCGTTCCTTTGTAGCTGCTTGCTGTGCCGTAACCTACGCCAAACAAGGATGTTCACGGCGATAAATATCATCACCGTGACACACAAACTAGCCAGTATTATGGGGTGAAGAATCTCTTTATAAGTCGGTGACAGGTGGTCCTTTTCGGTAAGTTTCATCAACCGCTTTGCCACACGGCCGTTGTAAGGGAGAGGAAGTTCTGGCATTGTAGAGGTCCACGTGAAGTTCGCGAAGTAGGCTCGTTCTCTGATGATTGTCCGTAGGCCAGTCACCATGGAATTCGGGGAAGTCCCGATACAGCCATCTGCTGCGACGAAGATGTGGTTGAAGGATGTGGATCCGTCAGGGCATGATACATTGAAGCCGTCCTTGTCGTATCGTATCCACGAGCCATTATTTAGTCTGTAATTGAATTCTTTATTGTCAAAGGGATAAAGCTTATCCAGACAATTTTCACTTGTATGGGAGAGAGCACCGTCTAGCACTATACCTAACTCGCATGAATCCATTAAGTTTTTACGGAATTCAAATGAGTCAGCTGTACATATTTTTCTATCCATTGCGTCTGAACAGTGAGTTAATTGATTTAAGTCTTTAATGACCGTATATGTTTCCTTGTCTGGGGAAATCAATACGTGTCCTGTCAAACTGGATATTACTGGATTTGAGTGATTCGTCATGAAAGTCGGAAATGGTGATATCCTGTAAGATTGCCAGGCATCAGAAGAATCAAAGGGAATTGTAATCCTAATCTTGTTATTATCTACGTTTACTGTAATTAGGCTGTAATAAAATTCTAACCTATGTTCGTCTAACAAAGGAACATAGCCTAGTTTATCCCTTCCGTTCTCCAGAACTAATTTTAAGTAACATATAGGCAACAAATGGGGCGACAATACACCTTTAGTTGCTAACGTGATAGCTTCTACATAATCCTTGGATTTCTCAATGAAATGTGCAATTCTGTTATGTATGTGATCTATCTTTGAATCATAATACGTTAATGTTGCCAACAAATCCTGTACTTCCATAATTTGAACGATATTATCTGAATGTTCATTTAACAAATCCATAATTTTATTGATTGAAGCTAACTGATCCCTTAGTTCTGACATAATCAATTCATCTTTATGAGTCAAGAACTCAATTTTCATATTTTGATTACTAATTTTAAGACGATTGGAAAGTTCTAAACCTAAACTTGCAACAGACCCAAAGATGCATAATGCAGCATAAATGAACGGATTCCGTCTTTCTTTATGTTCGTGTCCTACAGTCCACATCAAAAGGTCATAAGCCAAAGATCCTGTCTCGCCAGTCTTATTTTTCAAGTCATCAGATAGCATCTCTGCAACTTTTAATGTTGATCCAAGCAAACTCTTAGTAGTCAAATGAAAATGTCTCCTATGCAACTCATCCAATGATGCAGAAAACCTTGAAATGGCGGTTCTTAAGATAGTGACATCATTCTCTTGAAGAAAAATTGCTTGCATATGCACTTCGACAATTACGTTGGTTGATGTAATAAAAATGTCTTCTTGTCTTTCAACTATATTGCCATATTTAAAATATATATTCTTAGTCTTAGAACTCATCCCATACGAGAAAAATGTCTGAGCGAACAATATCACTCCCAACAACAAAAAATTCATCTTGGAAACCTGTAACGAGAAAAAATATATGTAATTACTCCTGTATTAAAAAGAAAACTTTTAGTCACACAAAATAAAATTTTTCCTCACTTCTTTTCCTCTTTTTTCTTTTTAATTTCTTATGTGAGACAATGGTACTATTCTCTCATCCGTGGGTTGGGCTACGTTTTGAATTCTAAACCTATTGGCCGTTAATGTTTCCAAAATGTTAAATGGGCCTTCAAACTTAGGTGTTAGTTTATAGTTGAGCCCTTTTCTGACATTAATTTGAATATAGATGTTATCACCCACGGTATATGTTTTAGTTGGTTTCGCTATTTTATCATGATTCCTTTTCATTATGATTTGTGATTCTTCTAAATTCTTTCGAAGGATATCATATCGACTTATACTTGCATTTATACATTCTTTTAAAGGATTTGATAGATTAGTTGTAGGCGTTAATACATGGAAAGGTGTTCTAACTGGGGTACCATACAATGCTTCATGCGGTGACATTTTAATTGATATATAATATGAATGATTCAGAGTACTCAGTGCCGCCGGTATTGCAATATCCCAGTTGGGGTCTGATCCCCCTAGTGTTACCCTCAATATATTTAATATCTTCCTATTTGCTCTTTCCACTAGCCCATTCGACTCTGGGTGATATATCATGGTATTAATCTTCTTTATGTTGAGGAATTCACACAATGAGGTAAGAAAGTGATTATTAAATTCACCACCCGAGTCTGAGATTATCATGTGTGGAATTCCATGTTTACAAATGTAACACTCGTAAAACTTCCTAGCGCATTCAATCGCAGTTTTAGTTTTAAGCGCTATTAGTTCTGTATATCGAGTTAAAGCATCTATAATTACTAAGAGGTGCTTATTTCCTCTGTCTGACTGGTAAAATCCTGTTAACAAATCTAAATGTATTCTTTCAAAGGGTTGATTGGGAACAGGATAAGCTCCTAGGCTGACAGGTGTTTTCGTATGCCCTTTGTTTTCCTGACATGTGCGACAATTAGCTATGTGTCTTTTTATATCTGTAAGCATTGTATGCCAATAAAACAATGATTTGGCTTTCTGTGACATTAATGAGAACCCAGGGTGTCCATGTAATGGATTTGAATGCAACCAATTCAGGACAGTGGAAATAAGTGAGATTGGTACTACTACCTGGTCGTTAGTTACATGTGGTGTATTGCGGGTTTTCCTTGTCACAGTCCTACACAGAATATTATCTTTGATTATATAATTCTGCTGCTTATACTTTATATATTCTTTTTCTTTATGATTGCCTTTCAAAGCATTTATAATTGTTTCTATTTTCTGATCTTTTCTTTGCTCAGTCTGTAACAATTCAGCACTCCAGCCTAAATCTTCTTGTTCAGATATTGTTTTTACAATAGGCATGGATGTTGATACATCTATTAATTCAGTTAAAGACTCCGTACAAGATGACACGGGGTTGCGTGATAATGCATCCGCAATGATATTTGCTTTCCCAGGTAAATACCCGATTCTTGCGCCAAAATCTTGAATGATCAAATGCCACCGAGTTCGTTTAGGGCTGTGATTGAAGCCTTTAAAGAACTCTGTTAGTGGTTTATGGTCAGTAAGAACCTTAACGGGATAACCGTAAATTATGAACTTAAAATGCACTAGCGAATTAACAATAGCTAGTCCTTCCTTGTCTATTACTGCATACTTACTTTCGGAAGTTCTCAATTTTCGAGAATAGAAAGCTATCGGGAAAAACTGTTTATCATATTGCTGAAGCAATACCCCTCCTACTCCTAAGTCTGAGGCGTCTGTTGCAATGAAGAATTCCTTACCGAAGTCAGGAAATTTTAAGATAGGAGAACTACACAGTTCATCTTTCAAAGTATTAAACGCCTGTTGATGTTGCTCAGACCATATGAAATCTACGCCCTTCTTCGTAAGATCAGTTAAAGGAGCGGCTATTATTGAATAGTTGCGTATAAAACGCCTGTAATATCCACTACAACCCAGAAATTGTTGTATTCCCTTGACATTAGTAGGTATGGGAAAATTACGTATAGCCGACACCTTATCATGGACTACTTTAAGACCTTGGCTTGACACCATGAAACCCAAATATATCAATTCTGTTTTGAAAAATTCACACTTACTAATCTTTACCCTTAAGTTATGTTGTCTTAATCTCTGTAGTACTAGTTCTAACTTACGTAGATGTTCTTCTAAGGTGTTGGAAAAGATTACAAGATCATCCATAGAGGCATGCAATATATCCCCTAACAAGTCTCCAAACACTATGTTAATCATTCTTGTAAATGTTATAGGAGCACAACGTAAACCAAAAGGCATCCGTAAAAACTCATAATGTCCCCTGGCTGTGCTGAAGGCTGTGTATGGGATACTATCTTCTTCTAATGATATCTGGTGAAAGCCTTTAAGTAAGTCCAAACTGGTAAAATAGTTATTCTGACCTAACAAAGACAAAATATCGTCAGTACATGGCACTGGGAATCGATCAGGGATCGTTTCCTCGTTTAGACGACGAAAATCGACGCAGATACGCCATGTTCGATCTTTTTTCGGTACAACTATTAAAGGAAAATTATAAGGGTATTTGATTTTCTAATGACTCCTTCCTCTAACATTTTACCTACTTCATCATTTATTTCATTCTGGAATTTAATAGGGAGTCTGTACGAGGGTATATATATAATATTCTGCTTGTCTTTTAACCTTATTTGATGCTCGATCACATCTGTTTTTCCTAAGGATCCATCCGTAGTGGAAAAAACATCATGATATTCATTTAAAAGTCCAAAAATTTTCTGCTGAATTTCTTCGTCTTGAATGTCTTTATTGATTTTATTTTTAATAGATCGTAAAAGGGATTCATCCGCAACTGATTGAGAGTGATTGATTTCAGCAACGGTAAGAATACGATGTTTATAAACTTCTACATCCAAGATATGTTGATTTTTGTGAATTACTAAAGTGTTATTTAAATGATTACAGACTTCGATATTACATTGCTGATGTGAGCCTACTGCATAAATAGCTTGTGTGACAGACAATCCGTTAGTTTTCAAAGTATCAGAAAGGATTAATATTTCAGATCCCGGTAGTGTTTTCTTTATTTGCACTATTAAATTCGAAGGTATGTTTGGTTCGATATATTGCGTGCAAGATGATATTACGGGTGAACGAGAATTCTGCTGGGTCGCGTATATTATTTCTTTATTAGTGAGACAAGTTATTGGTTCTTCAACGTACGTTACGGTTACATTTGTCGTCTCCTTTTTATCCAAAACTGACTTTAAAGTATTAGAAGACTTATAGAATTTCCCTTTAATATACACGCCGTGCTTGGCAGGAGCTAAGATAATGTTTTGATTTCCCATAGATGGGTATCCTATAATTACAGCTGGATACATATTAATGTTTTTCACAACAACAAATGTATCGGCAAACGTGCGATTACCGACTCTGAACTGAATATGAGTTATGCCTATGACGTTTAATTCATTATTTCCTATACCTGAAAGTCTAATTCCTGATTTTTCAATCGGAAAGTTCGAAAACAACAAATGATGCGTCTTCAAATCCATAATATTACGTGGACTACCAGAGTCAAAAAATAACGTAAAGGATTTGTGTTCTAAATTTACAGCATATAAGGTTGGCCGTAACTCATTTTGGCTTATTATTGTATGAATTCGTTGCAAATCTACGGGAGCATGCACTGTTTTACTTAATTCGGCCGTGTGTTTCATAGGAAAATCTATTGTCTCACAATTATCTGATAAAACATTAAATTGATTATTCAATACTATTGATGTTGACATAAATGACCTTGACCCAACATCACTCTCTTCCCCTCTAGAGTTAACTATGTGGTATTTGCTTTGCTCTGCACATTCTGAAAATTAGGCTGACTTTGCGAGGTCTGGTTTGACGGCCCAGGCTCAGCGATATTTGAAGAAGTGTTTGTTTGTTTCGGACTCTGAACTGCATTGACATTTTGTTGTTTCTTCTTATTGTTAAAATGAGGATTTTTCTTTTTATTTCCATATGGAACTGACTGTGGAATTGACTGTGTATTTCTAGGATATTGTTGTGTCTTACGCGCGTAACATTGACTATAAGAATGTGATGCTGTGTTGTGAACTGAACAAAATTTCGTTCTACAGTCTGCGCTTATGTGACCTTGACGTTTGCAGTTGTAACACGTCACTCCCGCTACTGGATTGTTAATTACGTTCACTGTTTGTGGTTTTGTTTCATTCTTAGCAAAAACTTGAGTTAACACGGGATCGAGATCTGGACACTTGGACATGTGTTTCTTTATCTGTTTATAGACATCCAATTCCGTACTTGCAGGCATTAACTTCTTATCAAAGCACCGCACTAAAGCTTCAGGCAACATAAGTGTCATGCAAGTTAAATACATTAATCGTAAAAAATCTTTCACGGAGATGTTATCGTTAGTAACCCAAGTGGAATTACCTAAAATGTCCTGATATTCGTTAAGCCTATCAGCTATGAGAGCTGCTCTCTCAACAACATTAAGCCGATTCATAGTGGCTTGATTAAGTGTATTTCGTAACGTTAACACTACATCCAAAGCTTCCTCACCCCCATAAATCGCGCGTAACCTAACTTTGAAATCATCCCAAGTAACTGCTTCTTGAAATGAAACACCTCTTAAATACGCACTCGCATCCCCCTTAGAAAAATCTATAAAACTTTTAGCTTCTTGTAATTGTACAAAAGGATCTACGATTTGTTTGGCATTTAAATGGGCATCAACGGATGAAATCCATGACTCCACATTTTGTGGCAAGAACCCGTTGACACGACCTTGAAAAGGAAGGATTGCTGACCTGGCATTTACAAGCGTCACAATTGGAGGAGGATTAGCCTGGCCTACACCACTAGGTCCAGGGGTAGGGCTGACAGGAGGAGCCATGACTGCTGTATTTTTTTTTTCTATCTCTTTGACCGCTTTCAATCCTATCAAAATATCTATATGAGTACAGACGCCCACTGCGTAAACGCATATGTATAATAAAATTCCCCCAACAATGTTACTAATCCCAATAGATTTCCCCCCAAGAGTTTATGAAAGAAAAAGGAATTAGCACAAAGAAAGAAAAATTCTAAATGAGAATTCGGAGTTTCTTATAACAAAGTTTAGGAATTCACTCACCCCAGTAATAATTGACTAACGACTTGTGATAACTACACTTCACTGCCCAAACTGAAATGAATACAAAATCTCTGTACTTAGCTTTATATGAAGTCGACACGTCCTCTCTCTCTCTCTCTCTCTCTCTCTCTTGATGTTTTGTTAGCGATGTCTCATTCTAGTTTCTTGTTGAATGTAGTTCTTCCTGGATATGTCTTGCAATTGTTGAACGCCAGTCCTTGGGTTTCCTAGGATGTTGATTGAA
>NW_027169870.1:20000-25000 GCF_036898095.1 Palaemon carinicauda | reverse complement strand
ATTAGCAATATTCATTATGCCTCCTAATGGCTTTTTGTTTTCGTCTCGCTATGAGAAAATTTGTTGCATTAGTCCAATTGTCGAAAGGAAGCTGTTATTCCGGGATGTGTAAAGTAGCCACCTGGTGCGGTGATGATGTTCTCGGGCGTTGATTCGTTTTTTTTTCCACCGTTAGGAATGAGGAGAGTTTCCTTTTTATGTTGATATGTTTTCCATGTTAAGGGTGAGAGGAGTTCACTTCTATTTGTGAGATGAGTTCACTTCTATTTGGGAGATAAGTTCACTTCTAGTTGTGAGATAAGTTCAATGAGATTAGTTCACTTCTATTTGTGAGATAAGTTCACTTCTATTTGAGGAATCAGTTCACTTTTATTTGTGAGAAAAACTCACTTTGATTTGTGAGATAAGTTCACTTCTTTCTGTGGGATAAGTTCACTTCTATTTGTGAGATAATTTCACTTCTTTCTGTGAGATAAGTTCACTTCTATTTGTGAGAAAAGATCACTTTAATTTGTGAGATAAGTTCACTTCTATTTGTGAGATAAGTTCACTTCTATTTGTGAGAAAAGATCACTTTAATTTGTGAGATAAGTTCACTTCTATTTGTGAGAAAAGATCACTTTTATCTGTGAGATAAGTTCACTTCTATCTGTGAGATAAGTTCACTTCTACTTGTGAGATAAGTTCACTTCCATTAGTGAGATAAGTTCACTTCTATTTGTGATAAAAATTCGCTTCTATATGTGATATAAGCTCACTTCTATATGTGAGATTAGTTCAATAAGATAATTTTACTTCTATTTGTGAGATAAATTCACTTCTATATGTGAGATAAGTTCAATTCTATTTTTGAGACAAGTTCAACGAGATAAGTTCCCTTCTATTTGTAGGATAAGTTCAATGTGATAAGTTCACTTCTATTTGAGAGATAAGTTCACTTCTTTCTCGTAAGGGAACTTCCCTAGCAAGGTGAAAATACAATCACTTAATATCTATGATAACAATAGCAACTATGATAATATATATATATATATATATATATATATATATCATTATCACTAGTCAGGTAATTATTATTTCTTATTTAATCAAGTGATTATAATCAGTAACAATGGAGCCAATTTTCTGAAAATAAATGACCAATAGAGAAATAATCACTTCTTAATTATTCTGAACTGTTGACACCCTGATTAGCATTAGACGCATGGGTGATATATAACACAGGATATTGGGGTTGTACATAAAAGGAAGGGACAAATATTTGAGAGAGAGAGAGAGAGAGAGAGAGAGAGAGAGAGAGAGAGAGAATATTGGTTAACGTTTTTCATTTAATCAACTTTAAGATTCTATTACTATTTTGATGTCCAATCAGTTATAAGGGACTCAATTGGTTTTGTATATATATATATATATATATATATGTATATATGTATATATACAGTACATTTATTTATATATATATATATATATATGTGTGTGTGTGTGTGTGTAAATATATAATATATATATATGTGTGTGTGTGTGCATGAGTATAAATATATACAGTATATACACACAAATATGTATATATATGTATATATATATATATATATGTATATATATATGTGTGTGTATATATATATATATATATATATATGTATATATATGTGTGTGTATATATATATATATATATACATATTGTAATTCATAATATTACGATATATATATATATATATATATACATATATATATCGTTATTTATAATATTACGATACTCGAAACCTTTTCAAATTCATATTGCAATACCTAACATCCAACATATTTTTCAATAGACACTTAATAAATCAAATAAAACGATAAAAAAAACAATCTTATCAAAACAATTCATCAAAGTATATCACAAAAAAAACAATTTTAAAAATATGAAAGTATTTCCTCATCGTTTTTCTCTTCCAAAATCTATATTTCACCACCACGAAATCTCTCTCTGATGGTCCGACCAAGGTTAATCTGATGTCATCAAATATGCAATGCTCCTTTTATATATATATACTGTACCTACTGCAATGCAGGGAGACTGACAAGGTCATTTCTTTGTTTTGTGAAGTTGTGAAGTGAGGTGTGTGTGTGTTTAATATAGCTAATATTATTGTTACCTCCACCAACGAAGTTAGAAGGAGGTTATGTTTTCATCCCTGTTTGTGTATTTGTTTGAGTTTGTGTGTGTTTGTGAAATGGGTTGTGGTGGCCTTGTGGTAACGTCCTTGTCTGGTGATTGCCAAACTGGGGTTCAAGTCCCGCTCAAACTCGTTAGCTCCTTTGGTTGGTGCAACCCCACCATCCTTGTGAGGTAAGGATCGGGGTTTGGGGGACCATATAGGTCTATCTGCTGACTCATCAGCAGCCATTCCCTGGTCCTCCTTGGTGGTAGCTTGGGTGAAGAGGGGGCTTGGGCGCTGATCATATGTAAATATGGTCAGTCTCTAGGTCATTGTCCAGCTTGATATTTATGAGCAGCCTTCAAACCTTTAAACCTTTAAACAGCTTCCTGGCCACAATTTTAATCGTAGAGTAATGAAACTTGCAAGGATTGACTGTTATGTAAAAACCTGGAAATAATTAAATTTAGGAAGGTCAAGGTCAAAGGTCAAGAAAAGATTTCCAATTCACGTAATCAGACATAAGTTTGGACATAGTTGTAACAGAGACTTCAAAATTGGTTCATATTAGCGTATGAAAATCCAGCCAATTAATACATGTTAAGGTCAAAGATCAAGGTCAGGGTCGAGCAAAATGTCGAGAAATAAGCTGCCGTGGCGGAGGTCTGCGCTCAACTGAGTGCCCCTCTAGTTAATGATGTATTAGAGAGTTTTTATATAGGTGAGATTACCGTGATATTATTAAAATTATTACTATTATTGAAATTACTGAAATTATCAAAATTATCATTATCATTAATATTATTTAACTACTTTACAAGTTTACACATATGTGAACATACACACACATATATAGATAAATAGATATTTAGATATATAGACAGATAGATAAAGAGATATTTGGATTGATAAATAGATAGATAGATAGGTATTCTGTTTGGGGATACCTTAACGTGGTGAAAGGGTTTGTGTATCGCTATGATCAGCAAGGCTGTACTAGTCAGGGCCGCTCATACTAGGTTGGTTTGCTGTGAAAGATCAAATTAAAGTCTCCCACTATCACCAATCTGCAGTTGACCAGGCGTGGTAAGGAAATTGGCTAAACCCCAGGCATGAATATAGACATGTCTGATGATTTTGTCCTACAGTGAACTAAAAATGGCTGTATTTGTTGTTATTGTGTGTATGTATATATATTTATGTATATATATGTATATATTAATATATATATATATATATATATATATATGTATATATATGTATATGTATATATATATGTATATATAATATATATAAATATATATGTATATATATATATATATATATATACATGTATATGTATATATGTATATATGTATATATAATATATATAAATATATATGTATATATATATATATATATATACATATACATATATGTGTATATACATATAGACATATATATACATATATACACACATGTATATACATATATATGTATGTATATATACATATATATGCATATATATATACATACATATATATGTCTGTACATATATACATATACATATATATAATTATATATATATATATATATATATATATATATTGAGCCTCTATTCACTGACGCAACCATTTAAATACCTGCTTGTTAGTCAACTGTGGAGTGTCGCAAATAATAGGGTAAAGGTAATAAAGTTAGCAACATCATATTCAAATTATTTCTGATAACATCAAAATATAATCAAGTATATGGTAATCAGACGACTAGGGTGGGTCGCTGCTATTGTAGTAAAGACTGTATGGGTTGCAGCCCCATTCCTAATTTGCCAAATTTGGTATTATACATTTGGATGTATATGTGTTTATATGCGTATATGTGTACGTGTGTTCAAACGAATTTATGTATATGTATATATTAGGAAATCATTTAAGGTATTTATCTCTCTCTCTCTCTCTCTCTCTCTCTCTCTCTCTCTCTCTCTCCACCATTATTATCCCGAACGAACCACCAGCGAAAACTCGATTCCTATTATGCCAGTCCACAAAGGCATTTATTCATAATCACACAAAGCTATTCAAAGCTAAATCAATTAAAACATTAAAAGCGACCAGGGTAAAACTACCCCTTCCTATAGTCTCGTCCAATCCTTAAACAACGGCTTTTGACGTTGTTGGCTGGGCTTTGTCGAAGTCCTTTTGATCTACAAGGCAGCGATTAGTGTATTAACGACGTGCTGCAAGAGGGAGACTTTGATGGATGCCCGCCTCGTGTTTACTGGAACCGTTCGCTGCAGCAGAAGACCGGGCGAGTGAAATTGAGTGGTTTCGGCTTGATGGTTCTGAGTTTTTGGGTGGGTTTTATACACATACATGCACACAAAGTCTTCTTTCTAATACATAGTTACACATGCACATGTACACACATACACACATACACAAAGTCTTCTTTCTAATACATAGTTATGCAGAAACACATAATCATAGAGAAATACACACATATGCAAATAAATCTTTCGGATGAAGTCAGTAAATTGTTTAGTTTAACTTTACATGAATAAATTGGAAATTGAATATAAATGTCTCTATTTTTTTTTGTGATACACATCCATACACATATACAAACAAAGTCTTATTTCCAACACACACTTATGCACAAACACGTAAACATACATACAGACATACACTCACATACACAACTAAATATGAATTCGGATGAAGTTATAATGGTTGGTTTAACTTTACGGAAATAACGATGAAATTGAATTGAAAGATCTCTCTCTCTCTCTCTCTCTCTCTCTCTCTCTCTCTCTCTCTCTCTCTACAAACAAACAAACGGATACATATGAAGATTTTGATGCACAAAGCATACAGTTTACCTTCA
>NW_027169870.1:12500-15000 GCF_036898095.1 Palaemon carinicauda | reverse complement strand
AAATTTACGGTTTTTTTTTCGCGCTTGTGTATTTAAATACGTAATTGTTCATGCTTTTGTGCCTACTCTAAAAGAATAACAATATCTAAATAAAGAAAAAACTTTAATCTTTATTAGTAATTTTTATTAGTAGTTTAATGCAATATGGCTGATAACAGTATATTTTTACAGAAAATTTCAGAATAGATTTACGGTTTTTTTTTTCGGGGGGGGGCGAATTTAGATACATAATAGTTCATGTTTTGCGCCTACTCCAAAAGAGTAACTATATCTAAAAATATAAACTTTTTTTTTTGTAATCTTTATTATTATTTTAATGTAATACGGCTGAGATCAGTAGATTTTTACGGAGAATTTCCATTTTAAATTACGGCTTTTTTTTAACAGTTCAGCATAAACCTGGAATAATTTTACTTGAAAAAGAGTTTCTTTAAAGAAAGAAGTAGTAATATATCCATTAAGCAAAAAAAAAAAAACTTTAATCTTAAGATCTTCTAAAATATATCTAAGAAAACATTAAATCTCTTACTTGGAATATATATTATTTTAATCCATATAAGTGAGATGATAAGTAGCCGTGAAACTATAAAGAAACTGGAGAAAATATATCAATTTATTCCATAAAAGTGAGGTGTTATGTAGCCCTCAAGCAATAAAAAAAACTGGATCTTAACCATCTTCTTAAATAAATACAATAAAACATTATATCTCTTACTTAGTAAATAAACTATTTTAATCCATATAAGTGAGATGTTATGTAGCCCTTAAGCAATAAAAAACTGTAATTTTACAATCTTATTAAATACATATAAGAAATCATTATATCTCCTACTTAGAAAGTATATTATTTTAATAAAAGTGAGATGGTATGTAGCCCTTCAAGCAAAAAAGACTGGATTTTTACAATCTTATTAAATATATACAAAAAAAAAAACATTATATCCCTTACTTCTGAGCAAAACTCAGAGGGAAGAGCAAGATATACAAACATACTTATCACAGGTATACTGGTCTCATTAAAGGTTTAAAGGGTTAAAGGCCACTCATGAATGGCAGGGGCAAGGGACAGTGACATTGCCCTATCAAGCAGGACAATGCCCTAGAGACTGACCATATATACATATGATCAGCGCCCAAGCCCCCTCTCCACCCAAGGTAGGACCAAGGAGGGCCAGGCAATGGCTGCTGATGTCTCATCAGGTAGACCCATATATGTATATATATATATATATATACATATATATATATATATATATATGTATATATATATATATATGTATATATATATATATATATATGTATATATATATATATATATATGTGTGTGTGTGTGTGTGTATTCGTGTGTGAATACATAGGCCACACACTTATACATGCATGACTATATATATATATATATATATACGCACACACATATATATACGCTCTGTCTAAACTAGAAGAACTATATATTCCCAACAAGTGGTCAAATAAAGATTATATTTAGATATATTTATAAAAAATTACCTTGCAAAATAACACAAGATTCGAAAGAATGCTAAACGAGAACTAGAAAATGGAATGGACACATCAATGTACGTGGTAAGAACCTGTCACAGGATGTCGATTCTTATATAATCCTTTTAGATTTACAGATGTACAAATCTGTCGTCTTTTATGTGCTGATCATCTCTAGAGAAATTTTTTGGAATGTATTCTTGTAGTTTGATACTTTTGTAACCTTTAGTATTACTGTTTTAAGGTACTTCCAAATACCTTTTTTAACTTTTAGGTACTTCCAAATACTTTTTAAACTTTTAAGTACTTCCAAATACGTTTTCTAACTTTTAGGTGCTTCCAAATGCCTTTTTTTTACTTTTAGGTACTTCCAAATACTTTTTTGAAATTTGAGGTACTTCCAAATACCTTTTGAGCTTTTAGGTACTTCCAAATATTTTTTTAACTTTTAAGTACTTCCACATACTTTTTTGAGCCTTTAGGTACTTCCAAATACGTTTTTTTAACTTTTAAGTACTTCCACATACTTTTTTGAGCTTTTAGGTACTTCCAAATACGTTTTTTTAACTTTTAAGTACTTCCACATACTTTTTTGAGCTTTTAGGTACTTCCAAATACGTTTTTTTAACTTTTAAGTACTTCCACATACTTTTTTGAGCTTTTAGGTACTTCCAAATACGTTTTTTTAACTTTTAGGTACTTCCAAATACTTTTTTAACTTTTAGGTACTTCCAAATACGTTTTTTAACTTTTAGGTACTTCCAAATACTTTTTTTAACTTTTAGGTACTTCCAAATACTTTTTGAACTTTTAGGTACTTCCAAATACTTTTTGAACTTTTAGGTACTTCCAAATACCTATTGAACTTTTAGGTACTTCCAAATACCTTTTGAACTTTTAGGTACTTGCAAATACTTTTTGAACTTTTAGGTATTTGCAATTATTATTTCTATATTTTAAGTTGTGGTGGTCTAGTGGTAGCGTCCTTGCTTGCTGATTACCA
>NW_027169870.1:0-10000 GCF_036898095.1 Palaemon carinicauda | reverse complement strand
ACCGTATACATACATATATATACATATATGTATATATACAGGTATATATATATATATATATATACATACATATATATATATATATATATATACAGTATATATGTATATATATACATATATATATTGTGTATTTACACACATATATATAGTATATATATACTGTATATATATATATATATACATATATATAGTATATATACATGCATATGTATGCTGTATATATATGTATGTGTGTGCGTGTACGTGTGTGTCTAAAAATGAATTTCATGCAATTACTAATATCCTGATTCTTCAAGACATACCAGAAAGAATATTTCCACTTAAATGACTTCAAATTACAATGTGCGAAAGCTTCTCTACGAAGACAATTGAACAGTAATTCCTCCAAAGGCCAATAAATTTCTTGAAGTCGATACCTGCATTAAGAACTTTATACACTTAACAATGACCATCAGTCAAAGAATGATATTAGTGCAACCATATATATTGTAGATAAGAGCTGGTGAACACGACATTGGTTATAATCTTTGTATACCATTTTGTATATGTGTGTATGATATATTTGCACATTTATACATGTTTTCCATATATTTTACTACCTTAATATTCGATTCTCTCTTATACCAAGGGATCAGAGACCCAACGGGGAATCAACTCAAATATAATAGCTTCTGTCCGGCCAGGGAATCGAACCCTGGTCCAGGAAACTGATACGAGAGTGACATACCATTTACCCATAATGGTATGTCACTGTCGTACCAGTTACCTCGACCAGGGTTCGATTCCCCACCTGGCCAGAAGCTATTATCTTTGAGTTGATTCCTCTTGGGTCTCTGATCCCGAGGTATAAGAGAGAATCCAGATATTTATGTAGTAAAATATATGGCTTATTTGAATGTATGTATGTATGTATGTGTGTATAAACAACAACAAACAATTAAATGTATAAAAGAAAATATTATTTAACCATCAACTCAAAGCCATAACCGCGTCATAATCTCCCTCACCAGGTGAAACCCAGATCTTGAAATCCAGCAGGAACTTTAAATATCGCTCGGGGCTAAAGCAAACCGGGTCTGTGTGATAGGTCACCCTTAAAGTGTGAGGGAGGTGGCCCTCTGAGGATTTGCGTCAAAGGGCATTTGTCAGATTTGCAAATAGAAAGTCAGACTCTGATGAAATTGTAAAGGCGTCATGCGAGCGAGGATGATGTTTGCTGAAATCTCGCGAGAGGTTATGCGTGAGGCTGGGCTGGGTGACTGATGTATGTATGTATGTATGTATGTATGTATGTATGTATGTATGAATGTATGTAAGTATGTACGTAGGTATCGTACATACTTACTTTCTGATTGGGGATACCTTAATGCGGTGTAAGGATATGTGTATCGCCATGATTAGCAAAGCTGTACTAGTCAGGGCCACCCATATAAGGTTGGTTTACTGTGAGTCATCAGAGGAAAATCTTCTCCCACCATCACCAATCTGAGTTGGCCTGCCTGATAACAAAAAATGGCCAAACCACAGGCTTGAATTGACGTGTCTGAGCCCTTTGTCCTGCAGTGTACTAGAAACGGCTGCATTTCTTATTAATATTATACAAACACACACACATATATATGTATATATATATATATATATATATAGATGGATAGATAGAAAGATAGATTGATAGATAGATAGATAGATTGATTGATAGATAGATAAACAGATAAATATTGTGTGTCTAGTTGTTTATATAAATATACATATAAATATATATATATATATATATATATAGTATATATACATATATATACATATATACATATATATATATATATATATGTGTGTATATATATATGTTGTATATATATATACATATATATGTATATATATATATATATGCGTGTGTGTTTTTGTGTGTATGTGTATTCAATAAATTAATATAAAGAAAGAAATATATTAATATACATATCTTTATTGTAAAATAATGTACCATAATGTTCATCTGATGTATAACCACAGATAGATAAACAGACGGATAAAAATACAGTTAAATAGACATAAAAAGAATCTTATCTTAAATCAAAGGTCAGATGCAAACTCAAATTGAAATGTACCCCAATATCTGTCACTTTGAAAGCATAGGAATTGAACTAACTAACTGGAGAGAATTTTAAACTTTTCTTCATTTGGTCCTTTACTTATTTGATATCATTAGCCTGTCTACTTAGAGGAAGATTGATGGATAAAGAGTGCATTATTAAACATGATGTTCTCTCTCTCTCTCTCTCTCTCTCTCTCTCTCTCTCTCTCTCGTGATGTCTCAATTATCCAATGAATCATCACTAGAATAAATGGGATTTTTAGGAACATCTCTCTCTCTCTCTCTCTCTCTCTCTCTCTCTCTCTCCTCGTGATGTCTCAAATATCCAATGAATCATCACCAGAATAAATGGGATTTTTAGGATCCTCTCTCTCTCTCTCTCTCTCTCTCTCTCTCTCTCTCTCTCTCGTGATGTCTCAATTATCCAATGAATCATCACTAGAATAAATGGGATTTTTAGGAACCTCTCTCTCTCTCTCTCTCTCTCTCTCTCTCTCTCTCTCAGTAGTTGTCTCAAATATCCCATAAACCGTACTAGACCAAATGGGGTTCTGTAGGGAACCTCTCTCTCTCTCTCTCTCTCTCTCTCTCTCTCTCTCTCTCTAGTATCACCCATCGCCTATTCTCCCACTTCCTAATGTTTATTCCATATCCCTCAATATCCTCTCATTCTCCATTCCCTTTCATTTCCTTCCTTCCCTGTTTCCATTCTATTTAAACCTTTCTTTTCCCCTTTTCATTAACAAAGCTCTTCTCCTTTTATCTCCTTTCCTCTTTCCTTTTTCCTTCTCCTAACTTACTTTTGATTCACTCTCTTATCCTCTTATCACTTGGATCTTCCTTGAGATTTGCTTAATCACTGACATTTGCTTAGATTCAGCCCTTATCTGGGATAGTCTCCGAGATTTGAGGGTGATCTCAATTGGAGGAGTTTTGGTTTATGTCGTTTTATTTTTTGGCGAATAAAATGTGGAGGTTTTTTTTTTTTTTTTTTTTTTTTTTTTTTTTTTGATGAATAATGGACTATCTGAACTCGATTTTGTAGCATTCTATGATAAACATTAGATATCAATTACAAATTTTAAACATCAATACATAATAATTGATTAGTGTTATCTTTATGCTTTTAAAAACACAATATCTAATCAAACATGGTATCATTTGATCAAAATGAGTACAAGTCGAGATAATATTCACTTATTTTTGCTTACAATATTTACTACTATCTTCACATAATTTTAGAAAATTGGCTCTAGTTATAAAGATCATTATTATTATTACTTTCTAGGCTACAACCCTAGTTGGAAAAGCAGGATGCTATAAGCCCAGGGGCTCCAACAGGGAAAATAGCCCAGTGAGGAAGGGAAACGAGGAAAGGTGAAATATTTCAAGAAGAGTAACATTAAAATAGATATCTCCTATATAAACTATAAAAACTTTAACAAAACAAGAGGAAGAGAAATTAGATAGAATAGAGTACCCAAGTCTACCCTCAAGCAAGAAAATCTAACCAAAGACCGTGGAAGACCACAGTACAGAGGCCATGGCACTACCAAAAACTAGAGAACAATGGTTTAATTTTGGAGTGTCGTTCCCCTAGAAGAGCTGCTTACCATACCTAAAGGGTCTCTTCTACCCTTACCAAGAGGAAAGTAACCACTGAATAATAGCAGTACAGTAACCCCTTGAGTGAAGAAGAATTGTTTGGTAATTTCAGTGTTGTCAGCTGTATGAGGAAAGAGGAGATTCTGTAAAGAATAGGCCAGAATATTCGGTGTGTGTGTGTGTGTGTGTGTGTGTGTGTGTGTAGGCAAAGACAAAATGAACCGTAACCCGGGAGAAGGATCCAATGTAGTACTGTCTGGCCAGTCAAAGGACCTCATAATACCTTCTTTTTATGGTTACAGTATTTTCTCCTTTTTTCATTTTTTACAGAATTATATCAGATTTATAAAATATTAATTTTTTTCTATTTATAATATTTTTACAAAATGAGGCCAAATTTAGATTATATTCACTCATTTCTGTTTTGCAATATTTCCTGCTATATCTATTCTTCTTCTTCTTCTTTGTCTGCATATTTTCCCACTTCCCACTGTTATATCTATATTTATCTAAAATTAAATCAATTTTGCATACGTACAACTCTAGAATTCGTATCCTAACAATATAATAACATTTACCCTGACGACCATATCCCCTTCCCCTAAGAAAACATCACTAATACTCTCTCCTTCAACTTTCTATTCAATCCTTATTGTCTATCCCTATTCTCTCCATTCCATCCCATTTGCATCAGACAGGACTTTGTTAGCAGCAAATCCCCCTTCTGTTTTATCTCACAATCGAATATTTCCTCTTCCTGAATGACTTCTTTGGCTCTTCCATAACACCTCCATTCTTCCCCTTCCATCTTCCATTCTTATGGATGAATTTTCCATTCCTTTTACAAGCTGCCATTTGTAGAGTTTCCCCTTCAACCAAATTTCCAAAGGGGGAAAAAGCTTTTTTTCCTTTAACGTCTAGATTATTTATTTTATATTTCATTGTTTTTATTCGAATAAATATTCAATTTTATACGAGATCTTCTGTATACCTTTTTCGATTCTTTATCTTAACTTGGATTTGATATTTGGATTTTTATTTTTATTCAAATAAAGCTTTAACTATCTTTGGCTTTACGTGAAGCCACAATAGAAATATAAAGGTATCTCTGAGGCTAAAGGGTTAATGTGTGTGTATATATACATACATAAATATGTATGTATATATAAATACATATATATGTATGTATATATACATATATTTACACATAAATATATATGTATATATATATATATATATATATATACATATATTTATATATATAAATATATAGATATGTATATATACATATATTTACATATATATATAAATATACATATGAATATATATATATATATATATATATACATACATACATACATAATTCATAAAAAAGTTGCATATAGCAGAAACTTTTAGATTTTATATATTCTTATTCTATTGATGAAAATATTTGAATTTAAAAAAACCATTTCTTATTAATATTAAAGGTTTTATAAGTGTCAAAGGTTTTAAATATTTTCAAGTTCTTAAAAGTTTTTAAATATCACTCATGAAGGTCAGACACAAGGGACCGAGCAGTGCCCTAGACACTGTCCATTTACACATATGATCAGCACCCAGGCTAGGACCAGGGATGGCCAGGCAATGGCTGCTGATGACTCAGCAGGTAGATCTATAGGCTCCAACAAACTTCTTATCCATAGCTCATAAGGATGGTGAGGTTGCAGACACTACTAGAAACTATTAATATTGAGTGGGTTTCGAACTCCCATCCAGGAGACTATTTGGCATGGACTTTACCAATAGGCTACCACAATCATTTGTATTTCATTCATAGTTTTGTTTAAAACCCTTTTTTGAAATTTTTGTAAGTAGCAGTACAGTGGTAACGTGTTCGCCTAGCATTAACATGGCAGCAGATTGATCCCACCCTGGACCACGAGTTTAAGTAATTTACGAGGGAGGCCAATACTGTGGTTAGGCACCACATTGGGGGTTTGTTCTAAGCCGGCTGACGTTCTGGTGAGCATCTATTCTGATGAAACTGGTACTGAAAACAGACATTTTTAACCTTTATTACAAATCTTATGCAACAGAACTAGATTCTAATTCTTGTAAGCTATTTAACTTCAGCAGTTCTTTAGGAACTTTTTTTCATGAAGGGAAAATTGCAAATATTTCTGCATAGCGTGATCAACTCCCATAAGGGTCTCTTGCATGAAATAGATTCATGATACAACATTAAGCCTGCGATGAAATGTTGCAAAAATATAGCAAAATTTTTGCAAATTTTCCACACTATGGTTACATTACTTTATATTTATTAAACATTTTGTTTTATTATCATTTTTGTTGCCGTTTTATGTAGCTTATACTTGTCTTTATGTACGAATTATTATTATTAGTAGTAGTAGTAGTAGTAGTAGTAGTAGTGGTTGTTGTTGTTTTCATTATTTAATAATAATTATTATTATTATTATTATTAGTAGTAGTAGTAGTAGTAGTAGTAGTAGTAGTAGTAGTAGTAGTAGTAGTAGTAGTAGTAGTAGTGGTTGTTGTTGTTTTCATTATTTAATAATTATTATTATTATTAGTAGTAGTAGTAGTAGTAGTAGTAGTAGTAGTAGTAGTAGTAGTAGTAGTAGTAGTAGTAGTGGTTGTTGTTGTTTTCATTATTTAATAATTATTATTATTATTATTATTATTATTATTATTATTATATTATTATTATTATTATTATTACTACTACTATTGTTTTTATTATTATTATTATTATTATCATCCTCATCATTATCATTATTATTCCCTAAATAAACATTAAAAATAACCTAAACCACACCTAATTTCTACGTAAACAAATTCCAAATTCAAATATACAAAACATTCCTACTAATTCGATCCGATACTGAATTCTTTATACCAATTATTCGGAATTTAATCCAATAACACTAATAGGGGACCTTGGATAATCTACCTGGATCTAAGGATTTATTGGAGAAAGATGGTGATCTGTTTCCAATATTAAAATTCAAAAAAAAAAAGAAAAAGAAAAGTCTTTAGTTTTATGTAAAGACTACTTGAGATAGTTTTACTAATTTTTTTTATTATTGTTTTGGTTTGAGAATGTTTAAGCTTATTAAGTTTCTCTTTTCTTCTTCATGGGGATTATGAAGGGGGGGGGGTTATATACTTTTGGTAAGGCAAAATCAAAATGAAGAGGGTTATGTTTGAAAAAAATGATTTACTAATGGTATTTCAATTTCATGATTTTCATATGTATTCTGTATCTTTTACCTAAATACTATGTATGATGTATGTACATATATATGCATACATATATATACATATATATATGTATATATATACATATATTTATATATATATAAATATATATATGTATGTATATATATATATATATATATATATATATATATTTACATGTACATATATGCATATATATGCATGTATAAACATACATATACAGTATATATACACATATGAACGTACAGTTCAGGAGTAAATACTAATAATCAAAATATGTAAGTTTGATTTTGATTATCATATAAATTGTGTTGTTTTCCTTTATCATATTCATAGCCTTTTACATAATAACAAATAAATAATTTAATTGTATATCATTAACTTCAATAACTAAAATACAAATTATCTATATAATATTTTGATGATCCCTTATAAAACATACAAATAAAAACAAAATATCAAAACATTTCGCTCAGTCGTGGACGTAAGATTCTGACAGCGAGACCTGATCAAGTTTATTTCGTTCAGAATCGGAATCCCAATTTTTCCTTGGGGACTTCTGAGCCAATAATACCTCCAGATTTAAAGCTTATGTTTTTTTTTCTGAATAATCCGATGCTAATTAAATCTATTTTTCAAGCTGCGTCTTGACATGTGTGCTTGGAGGATTCGAAAGCTCGTTTAAGGAAAATATTCGAAAAAGTGAAGTAAGGTTCAAGTTATTGGGTCGTTTGACTTGCAAGATGATAGTATATTGGATCAAACTTTGGTTATGGCTTATTTTTCTCTTGACTACACATATACGGGTTATTTTTCTCTTGACTACACATATACCGAATAGTCTGGGGCTATTTTTTACACATTTTCCTATTTCCTCATACACCTGACAACACTTTAAGATAACATAAAAACTCTTTACTCAAGGCATTAACTACCGCAATATATTTGTTCAGTGGCTACTTTCCACTTGGTAAGGGTAGATGAGACTCTTTAGCTATGATAAGCAGCTCTGTTACTATACATTTCTGGCAAAAAAAAATAGTGTGTCTTTCTTTAAAATCTCCCATGCTGATTGCTTAATCAAAATGATACTTTGACATAGCACTCTATAGACCTCACCCTTTTTCTTGGCCCTCCAGTAGCCACCTTTCCTATACTCAATTTTTTTTAACGAGGTGCATTTACACTGTCTTGCAGCGGTGCCTTTTAGCTCGGAAAAGTTTCCTGCTATCTGATTGGTTAGAATTATCTGTCCAACCAATCAGCGATCAGGAAACTTTTCCGAGCCTAAAGGGCACCCCTGCGAGTCGGTGCAAATCTGCCTCACTAAAAAGAATTGACTATAGCCTCTCCGGTGTCGCTTACTCTACCTTTTCTGTAACCTGTTATATTTGTTAATAACTGATAGAATAGATATAATGAATTCTAGTTATAATTCTTATTAACATTTCATGATATTATTGTAATTCGGAAGGGCGTATAAGGAGTTTATGGGCTTTAGCCTATTTATCGATCTTGATGAACCTGCCCCGAGGGCTTCTTAAATCCTTGAAGTTTTGCGTGACATACCGCTACGACTTGGAAAGATAAACAAAATTCAATCTCATAATACAGCTTAAGAGCCATCATACAATTACAAGAGATTCAGATGTCTAAAGCCAAGCTTTATATCTTTTTAAAGGCAGGTTCATCCAGTTGGATAAATAGGCTAAAGGCTATAAACTCCTTATGCACCCTGACGAAATACAACAATATCATGAAATGTTAATAAGAATTATAACAAGAATCGGACATTTCAATTCTATTATATATTAACAAATATAATAGGTTACAGAAGAGGAGACACTAGGAATTGGGGTGACTGGAGGGTCAAGAAAAAGGGGTAAGGAGAGAGTAGGGACGATGGAGTGAAGGTATTCATTTTGCTTTACCTACTTACCCGATACACTTGGCTTAAGCTTTATTAGGACAAGAGTGAAGACTTTAATCAATGGCTTTGAAAAGGAATTATAATATAAAAAATTAGATGGAGGTCTATAGCGTGCTGTGTCAAAGTACCATCCTGATTAAGTAATTAGTATTAGATATATTAAAGAAAAACACTCTATTATTTGCCAGAAACTCAAAGCAAAAGGACACTCCAACATCAAACTATTGTTCTCTATTCCTGGGTAGCGCCCTTGCCTCTGTACCATGGTCTTCCACTGTCTTGAGTTAGCGTTAGACACACTATTCTATCTGTTTCCTTATTTTCTTTCCTTACTAGGCTATTTTTCCTGTTGGAGACCTTAGTTTAATAATAATAATAATAATAATAATAATAATAATAATAATAATGATGATAATAATAATAATAATAATAATAATAATACTATTTATAATAGTAATAATAATGATATATAATAATAATAATAATAATAATAATAATAATAATAATAACAATGATAATAAAAATAATAATAATTATAATAATAATAATAATGATAATAATAATAATAATAATAATAATAATAATAATAATATACAGTGTTTTCTTAAGGTAAAAATAAATTGAAATAAAACGAGAAAAATTAAGAGAGTGTAAACTCTTTGTTTCAAATATTCGTAAATTTAAACTGCGCAATATTCTTGCAAAAGACAAAATACAGAAGATTGTTGAATGAAATCTCAAAAACTATACACGAATACAGTTTCATGTATTCTAACTGCAGGAAAGGAATAAAAATGTCAATTGTAGTCAATGCTAAGTAAAATAAATATATTCTTTCTAATATATGTCCACTGTGAGCTTACACAGTCATGCGTCATGTTTTAATTAAAAACTCTATTCCCCTCTTGTTGAGTTATTATTTCAGTTATAAGTTAAATCCCATTAATCATAATAAATATCTTAAAATTAGGATATTAATAATTTTCAAATAACTTAGAAAATATTTTAGATATTTTAGAGAAAAATTATTATAAATAAATTTCTGTTCATATGAATGCAGTATACTAGAATTGAAAATGTGTCTCCTTTCTCTGTTATTTTATTCCAATTGGGGGAAATTAATTACTTTTTAC
>NW_027169869.1:25000-32659 GCF_036898095.1 Palaemon carinicauda | reverse complement strand
TATATATATATATATATATATATATATATATATATATATATATATATATATATATATATATATATATATATATATATACACGTATATATATATATATATATATATATATATATATATATATATATATATATATATATATATATATATATATATATATATATATATATATATATATATATATATATATATATATATATATATATATATATATATATATATATATATATATCGTAATGAACTTGAGATTGATTATGTTCATCCAGGATTCTTTTTTTTTCAGACTGGCTCAGTGCCACAATACCAGGCAAGAACCAGCAGCGACACAAAATTCACAAAGCAAAACAACTCTCAAAGAGGGATACAAAAAAAAAAAAAAAAAAAAAAAACACTGAATCGAACTTAACAATAGAATTTAATTGACAAAAGTAGTTTTTAATTACATAAAGTAGTCCTCGAAAAGCTTTCTTAGGAACTGGAAAAACACATACACTACTTTACAATAATAACTCTCGAACCGTCACACGCCTACCTAACTTTTATACCTCAGTCGAAGAGAAAGAAAAGGTGTAGGAGGCAGAAAAATACACACTTTCCCTAGCATACGACAGTTAGAGTTGCAGAGTGAAGTAAACCTTAAAACTAATTAATTTTACAATAATTATCATAATAAACCTTTAAATAATAATATATCCTAAATTGGCGATAATACTACACTTTACAGGTCACGAAGAAATATCTGAAGAATGCTTGCATAAGTTCTCAAAAACCACACCAAATTTGTAATTAAAGATTATTATGAAACAATCACCAGCGATTGTCCTACTTCAGGATCACTAGGGGTGTTCTTGCACCGAGGGGATCACTAGGGCAACGTAGATTGTCTATATGATTTAAGCAGGCTAAGGAAGAACATATACGGTTTGCTTACCGTTCTTCGTCACTAAAAGGCCTCCTCACGACTCCAGGAGGTCAGACACACGGCAACAGCCAGCAGCAGTGGCAGGCAGCAGCACAAAAGCAATAGCAATGCTTATAAGGCTCAAATTCATTAGCAGGAGCCTCTCAAAATCAATGGTAGCTGCAGGGGCAGGAACAAATATCGTCTGATAATCAAGCCGTGAAAAAAAATGCTGTAAGACCTCCTCTGTTGGGGAGCCGACACTCTCTACCCCGCTGCCCAAAAACGCACTCCAAGTAAACGGAGAGAGAGAGCGAAAGCATAACTACGTAATGGGGCAGTTCAACAAGCTAAGCACCGAAGATGGGCAGTCCGCTCCACAAAACATGAAAAGCAGAAAACAAAAATATGGTTAATAAACACTATACAAATGATCACAAACCTTGGCCGGGGAATAAAGAATATTCCAAGAGAACTTTTCGTGAATTAATTAAAACAAATGACAAAAACCACGAACTAAATATCTAAAGTAATTATGGATTACAGCTCCCCGGGACAAGGAAAAAAAATAATTTATTACTTTTTTTTTCAAAGGTAACGCCTAGCCAATATTAAACTAGTAATTTGTAATGCAAGCAAAAACATAAGCATTGTGCACAAAAGTAAATGCAAAATTCAAAAGCAAATATTTCCTAAACCCAAAACCACTATCCTTAAACATCAATGTCAACTCTAAGATTAAATATAAATAATGTCAACCTCAAACTTATATTAAGAAATCTTCCCAACACCGGAGAAAAAAAAATTTAAAAAAAAAATTACTCAAATGTGATTGATGCAGAGTCCTTTACCCTTAAACAACTACTCTTGGATTGCCCCCTCACCATTTTCATTACCGAATGTCCTGGAAAGAACATCAGGGACTACGTTGTCTTTTCCAGCCACGTGACAAATAAAAAGGTTATATTCTTGGAGTAAAAGACTCCAGCGCAAAATTCGCTGATTTTTATCTTTAAATTTATTAATAAAAATTAAGGGATTATGATCTGTAAAGACCTTTATTGGACATACTGAGTTAGATAAATACACTTCAAAATGTATGATGGCTTTCACCAAGCATAAAGCCTCTTTCTCAATTGTTGAGTAACGTCTCTCTGCCGGTAACAACTTCTTGGAAAAGTAGGCGACTGGATGCGAGGTGCCATTTTCACCTTCCTGGAATAAGACAGCCCCTAAACCTGTGTCACTGGCATCTGTAGCCAAACAAAAAGGCAAGGAAAAATCGGGAGAACGTAATAAAGGATAGGTTATTAAAGTACCTTTCAATTTTTCAAATGCATCCTGACACTCGTTATTCCACATAAATTTTACATCTTTCTTTAACAAATTTGTTAAGGGATTAGCAAGGTCAGAAAAATTCTTAATAAACTTCCTATAATAACCAACTAGACCCAAAAATCTGCGAATACCTCTCCTGTTTCGAGGAGCTGGGAAGGCTGTAACTGCCTCAACATTCGCTCTCTTAGGAGCGATCTTACCCAAGCCAATTTCATGTCCTAAATAAACCACTTTTGCTTGAGCAAATTCACTCTTCTTTAAACTTATCACCAGACCAGCCTTCCTCAGCACCTCGAACAGCGCTCTTATCCTCTTAAGATGAGTTTCCCAATCATCACTGTAAATCACAAGGTCGTCAATATATACCACACAACCCTCCAGTTCACATGTAATAAAGTTCATCAGCCTCTGGAAGGTAGCGGCGGCATTCTTCATGCCAAATGGCATCACCTCACATTCATAGAGGCCGTCACCCGTCACAAAGGCTGATATTTTCCTTGCCCGGGGTGTAAGACCAACCTGCCAATATCCTTTTAACAGGTCAAATTTACTTATATAACGGGCAGATCCCACTCTATCTAAACAGTCTTCCACCCTGAGCAAGGGGAACGAGTCCGTTTTTGTTACAGAGTTGACCTTGCCGTAGTCAAAACACATCCTAGGCTGATAATCCTCCTTCCTAACCAAAACTACCGGGGAGCTACAAGGGCTGCAGCTCGGTTTAACGAGGTTATGGTCAAGCATGTATTTAACTTCCTTCCTGACTATTTCTCTCTTGAGGGGGTTCAGTCTATATGGACTTAATAGGCTGAGCCTCCCCAACATCAACGTCGTGTTGCAAAATATGAGTCCTACCAGGTGCATCCTGAAAGAGATCTTTATATTCGTTAATTAAATTGGTTAGAGGTGCAGCTTTTTCTGCATCTAAGTGCTGAAATTTAGTATTCAGATTATTCAAAACATCAGAATTATTTTCCAAACCACTTGGGCTAACAGAAAATTTATCGCCCATGAACTGTTCCTTTTCTACAGTAACTACAGAAATAGGTACTACAGATTCTTCTACAGACCTGTCAATAAAAGATTTTATCATATTAACATGGCAAATATGGGTTTTTCTTCTCCTATCAGGAGTTTCAGTCAGGTAATTTACATTGTTAATTTTCTTCAGAACCTTCCACGGACCTGAGAATTCCGCTTTCAGGGGATTGCCAGGCATAGGAAGTAAACCAACACCTTGTCACCTACATTAAAAAGCCTATCTCGTGTTTTAACGTCATACTTAGATGTCATCGAGGCCTTGGCTTTCGCCAAATGTTCCTGAGCAAATGACCGTGCTCTAAGCAATTTCTCCTGCAAATATGAAAAATAATCCAAAACATTAACTTCGGGAGTCTCTCCTTCCCAGCGTTCTCTCACTACATCTAAAGGGCCTCGAACACAGTGACCAAAATAATCTGGAAAGGAGAGAGACCCATTCACTCATTGGGGATCGATCGTATTGCAAACAATGCGTTGGGTAATTCCTTATCCCAATCATTCCCAGTCTCCAAACAAAATTTCTTTAACACAGACTTCAAGGTTGGTGGAACCTTTCCACCTGGCCTTGGTTTTCCGGGTAATACGGTGCAGACTTCACATGTTTAACCAAACTCATTAATTTTCTTTTCAAAATACCTACTCGTGAAATTAGTGCCACAGTCACTCTGAATTACCTTAGGAAAACCAAATCGGGTAAAGAAACCAACCAACACTTCAACCACCTTTTCGGACCGTATACTCCTCAATGGGATAGCCTCAGGGAAGCCAGACATTCTATCAACCATAGACAATATATATTCATTCCCACCGCGCGTCCGCGGTAGGGGACCCACTACGTCAATTATCACTTCCCGAAAGGGTTCGCCCACGCAGGGTATAGGAATTAAAGGAGCCTTGGGTATTTTTTGGTTAGGTTTCCCCACCAACTGGCACACATCACAAGATAATACGTGTCTCTTAATGTCTTTACGCATCCCAGGCCAAAAGAAATGTTCAGCAACCTTTTGAAAGGTTTTCCTAACACCAAAATGTCCCGACCAATCATTTTCATGTGCTAAATACATCAATTTATTTCGGTACCTTTCCAGGACAACCAATCTGCATGACTCTACCTGATGGGCAGGTCCATTAGCCGACCTGCTCAACCTGTAGAGCAAACCTTTCTCTTTGACGAATACTCCCTAGTTTGCAATTTGGTTTTCGTAAAGGCCTTGGAGCATGTGATGCCCTTCTTACAATCTCCAATGCTGTACAGAAATCCCTTGATTGTGGGCGGGAAGTTCGGATGATTGACCTTGATTTTAGTGCTGCCTTTGACCGTGTTAATCATGAGGCCCTTGTTTTCAAACTGAAACAGTTGGGAGTGGGTGGGTCGTTTCTTAGCATTATTATTGATTTTTTAAGTAATAGATCTCAAAGAGTTGTTGTTGATGGGCACCATAGTGATTATAGGAATGTGATATCCGGTGTTCCACAGGGTAGTGTTCTTGGCCCATTACTTTTCATACTATATACACATGACATGTGGTTTGGCCTAGAAAACAAGCTTGTTGCATATGCAGATGATGCTACTCTCTTTGCATCAATTCCATCCCCTGAATGTAGATCTAGGGTTGGTGAATCTCTTAATAGAGATTTACCTAGAATTAGTGCATGGTGCAAATTATGGGGTATGAAGTTGAATCCTAACAAAACTCAAAGTATGATTGTAAGTAGGTCAAGGACGGTGGTTCCTCAACATCCGGATCTCAGTATTGATAATGTTTCTTTAAATATGTATGACTCTTTCAAAATTTTAGGTGTGATTCTCGACAGCAAATTTACTTTTGAGAAACATATAAGGTCTGTGTCTTCTTCAATTTCACAAAAAAATAGGCTTATTGAGAAAGTCTTTCAAGATTTTCGGTGATCAATCTATTCTGAAGAAGTGTTTTAATTCTTTCATTCTACCTTGTTTTGAGTATTGTTCTCCTGTCTGGTCTTCAGCTGCTGATTCTCATCTTAATTTGTTGGACAGAAACTTACGGTCTATTAAATTTCTTATTCCTGATCTAGATATTAATCTCTGGCACCGTCGTTCAATTAGTTCATTATGCATGTTGCATAAGATTTTTCACAACTCTGACCATCCTTTACATTCAGATCTCCCTGGACAATTCTATCCTGTTCGTAATACTAGGCAGGCAGTTAATTCTAATAGCCAGGCCTTCTCCATCACGAGGCTCAATACTACGCAGTACTCTAGAAGTTTTATTCCAGCTGTGACCAAGTTGTGGAATGATCTTCCTAATCGGGTGGTTGAATCAGTAGAACTTCAAAAGTTCAAAGTTGGAGCAAATGCTTTTTTGTTGACCAGGCTGACATGAGTCTTTTTATAGTTTATTTATGACATATTTGTTTTTGATGTTGTTGATAGTTTATTATATGACATGTCTGTTTTGACGTTGTTTCTTATTTTAGAATGATTTATTGTTAATTTGTTCTCTTCATTTACTTATTTCCTTATTTCCTTTCCTCACTGGGCTATTTTTCCCTGTTGGAGCCCCTGGGCTTATAGCATCTTGCTTTTCCAACTAGGGTTGTAGCTTGGATAGTAATAATAATAATAATAATACTGGTTTCACCAAATCCTCGGGATTGCCGAGTTCTAACTCCTTACTCTGTGCCATTTTGAACGCCTTGGCGTCCCAGTTTACGTTATCCCTATTAATGATTTCCTTATTACTACAACCAGTCCTCATGTCAGTCATTTGTTTGTCTACTTGATATAAATCTAAGTCAATATCCTCGAGATCCATCTCCCGAGCTCTAGATCGGGTTACTATAGAGACAGGCTTATAAAAATTAGTTTAAATCTCATCGCCTTCACAAGTCACATTCAAGAGAGTCAAAATTGGACATATATTATCAATTGTACCTTCACCTTCAGCCAAATCATTCCCCAAGAGGAGGTGAATACCGGGAACTGGCAAACTGTCTACCGCAGCCAGTTTAGCAGTCCCTTTAAAATACTTGGTGTGAATATTAAACTCCTCTAAAGGACAAGACGTAATAGAGTTCGGGAAACCACCCAACACCACAAATTCATCGTTGGAAAATACAAAACCCTTTGGAACAGCAGTTTTTAATATGAGAGACTGTGCTGCTCCAGAGTCCCGTAATACCTTTAAACAAACTTTTGTTTTTTTTTATTGTTACCAACAAACACAGATCCGTCAGAAATGTACCTCTTAAATTTTAGTCACTTTTCCTGTTCCATACTTTGGTTTACGTTTGCCGTTTTTTCAGCTACAACAGTGTTTACTGGATTAGACCTCCTCTCCTTAAAGTTTTTCCAACCGTAACAATTAGCCTTTACGTTCCCCGTCTTTTGGCACCAATAACACTTCACACTACTACTACTACCAAAATTTCTACCACTACTACCCCCACAATTAACCGATTTACTACTGTTTACGAAACTACGCGAGTCGCTTACGCTTCTGTCTTGATTAGAAAGTTTTTCTGACTCGTCTTTATTTGACATTAATGTTCCTTTAGAAGACTGACGATTATTACTATGTGTATTATATTCATGGGGGAAGAACCTATCCTGATTAATTCTTTTCCGAAGGGGTTCCTCCCAATGGGTAAGTGCATACTCGTCGGAAGCAATTGCTATTTCCTGAATGGAGTCGAGTTTCAACTCTTCCAAATGAATTCGCAAGGCACGACTCACATTCCTCTTAAATTCCTCTGCCAGAAGGAGCTCTTTCAGTTTAACAAAACTGTCTACTTCTTTTGATTTCAGCCAGTCATCAAGAAACTGAACTTTCTTTCGAGCAAACTCAACGTAAGTGATGTCAAGATCCTTCCGCAGATTACGAAACTTCTGCCTGTATGCTTCAGGCACCAAATCATACGCTTTCAACACAATACTTTTTACGGTGTCGTAATCCGCGGAGAGATTGTCACTAAGATTATTATAGACCCTTTGAGATTTACCCACTAAACGACACTGAACTAATGTTGTCCACATATCCTTTGGCCAGGCAAGCTTCTTAGCAATTTTTTCAAATGACACAAAAAACTCATTAACCTCCTCCTCGGAAAAGTGTGGTACCAGTTTTAACGCACCGAACATATTAAACCTTGTTTCATCAACACTAGAATTATTATAGCTACCATTCTTTCCCTGATTCAACTTAATCTGTAATTTAAGCATCTCAATTTCATGCTCTTTCTCTTTTGCCCTTTCATCGGCTCTAAGTTGGAGAGCTCTAAACTCCAGTTCCTTAATCTTGGTTTTTTCTTTCAAAATTTCCAATTGGTCATCACCATTATCAATAGAATTTTCTTTACCTTCGCCTTCTAATTCCTCCACCTCCCCAGGCTCACTCTTA
>NW_027169869.1:7500-20000 GCF_036898095.1 Palaemon carinicauda | reverse complement strand
AAGATAGACCTTTAGACATTCTACTGGACATAGAGATGCATCTTCTTTCAGAGGGCAGATTCTTCAGGGACCCACCCTGTTGGTGGGTAACTCATTCTTGGCGAGAAACGTAGGATCCGGAAACAGGTTCAGATCCCCCCATCCAGGAACTGAACACGACCTGCCTCTCTCGAGAGGGCTACGATCTCACTAACCCTGGCCCCGGACGCGAGTGCAAATAGGAAAATAACTTTTTGCGTCAAATCCTTTAACGCACATTCTTCATTGCTCAACAGGGAGGTGAAATGAAGAACTTTGTCTAAAGACCATGAGATGGGCTTTGGAGGTGCTGAAGGTCTGAGCCTAGCGCAGGCTTTCGGAACTTTATTAAAGATCTCGTTACCTAGGTCGATCTGGAAGGCAAATAAAATGGGTCTCATCAAAGCAGATTTACACACTGAAATCGTGTTAGCTGTCAACCCTTGGCCATGGAGGTGGATGAAGAAAGATAAGCAGAAGTCTGTTGAGATCTCCTGCGGATTCTTTGCCTTTACAAAGGCCACCCATTTCTCCAAGATGACTCATATTGCCATCTAGTCGATTTGCACTTATATTCCTCTAGGAAGTCTATGCTGGCTTTCGAAATCCCGAAACGCTTTCTCACCGCAAGGGCGAGAAAATCATGAGCTGCAGGGTCCGGGTTTTCTGTAATGAAGCGCAGACAGTCGACTTCTGGACTCGCTGGGTCAGAACTGGATGTGGTAGCGGCACAAACTTCATCTGTAGTTCCAACGCCAAGGGGAACCACATACTGTTCGGCCACTTGTGGGCCACTATTGCCGCTACCCCCTTGAAGGATCTCAGTTTGTTGAGGACCCTCAACAGAAGGTTGTGAGGAGGGAACAGATAAATCCTGGACCATCTGTTCCAGTCGAGGGACATCGCGTCCACTGCTTCCGCTAAGGGGTCCTCGTACGGGGACACGTACAGGGGCAACTTCTTGTTGTCTTTCGTCGCAAAGAGGTCTATCTGCAGTTCTGGGACTTGATTCAGAATGAAGGAGAATGATCCTGCGTCTAAGGACCATTCCGACTCTATCGGTGTGAACCTGGATAGAGCGTCCGCTGTCACATTGCGGACTCCTTGAAGGTGAACTGCCGACAGGTACCACTTCTTCCTTTCCGCCAATCGGAAAATGGCTAACATCACCTGGTTGAGAGGTGGTGACCTCGACCCTTGTCGATTCAAGCATCTCACAACCACCTCGCTGTCCATCACCAATCTTATGTGGATCGAGTGACGTGGGGAGACTTTCTTTAAGGTAAGGAGCACTGCCATAGCTTCTAGAAAGTTTATATGAAAGGTCCTGAATAGCTTGGACCAAGTCCCCTGGACTTTTTTCCGATGAGAGTGACCTCCCCATCCCTCCTTTGAGCCGTCTGAGTGAATCATCATCGACGGGGGAGGTAGCTGAAGAAGAACCGACTTCTTTAGATGTCTGGATTGGGACCAAGGCCTGAGAAGAGTACGTAGCCGAGGCGGCACTGGTCTTCTCAGATCTCTTCGCGCGTTTGATGCATACCTTCTCCAAACTCCGGTTGCATCCTTTAGCTGTGCTCTTAGCACTGGGTCTGTCACTGAAGCAAACTGGAGAGAGCCTAGTACCCTCTCCTGTTCGCGTCTTGATATCCTTTCGGAATCTAGAAGTCTCTTGACAGAGCCCGCTATCTCCTTCCTTTTCTTCGTCGGGATGGAGAAACTGTGTGACAAAAGGTCCCAGTGGATTCCCAGCCACTGGAACTTTTGGGATGGAGAAAGTCGAGACTTTTTTCTGTTGATCTTGAAGCCTAGGTACTCTAGGAACTGGATCACCTGACTGGAAGCTTGCAAGCATTCGGTCTCGGATGCTGCCCACACCAGCCAGTTGTCCAGGTAGGCTACTACCTGAATTCCCTTTAGGCGTAATTGTTTGAGAGCTGCGCTCGCAAGCTTCGTGAAAATCCTTGGGGCTATGTTTAGCCCGAATGGCATGGCTCTGAAGGCGTACAGTCTCCGTTGTAGCCTGAACCCTAGGTAGGGGGAGAGTCGACGGCTGATTGGAATGTGCCAATAGGTGTCTGACATGTCTATAGAGACTGAGTATGCCCTCTTGGGCAGTAAGGTCCTTATGTGTTGCAGTGTTAGCATCTTGAATTTGCAATTCACTATGAACTTGTTGAGTGGCGACAAGTCCAGAATGACTCTGAGCTTTTCCGAGTCTTTCTTGGGAACACAAAACAGCCTCCCTTGGAATTTGATGGACTTCACCTTTCGGATCACCTTTTTCTCCAACATTTCTTGAACGTACTCCTCCAGAACGGGGGTGGAGTGTTGGAAAAACCGAAGGCACGGGGGTGGAGTGCTGTACCAGCTCCAGCCCAGTCCATTCTTGAGTAGGCTTTGGGCCCAGGGATCGAAGGTCCAGCGATCCCAAAATTTCATCAGTCTCCCTCCTACCGGTATCGTTTCACTGGGACTGCCGTCCTGAGGTCTTGCCTCCCTGACCACGACCACCTCTGAATCCCCTTCCCCTTGAGGGGTGCCTAGACGAGCCTCTGGCTGCTCCTCTAGGTTTTGCACGAAAGGAAGAAGACTGTCCTTCGAACGTTTGGGTGAATGCGGTGGACTGACCTGGCACAGCCTGGGGTACCAACTGAAAAGTGATCGGGGTTTGTGCCACCATCTGGGGCACTGGAGGCAATGGCAATTGCAGTTGCTGTTGCTGTCTAAAAGGCTTGGCTGGCCGAGACGGTAGCCTAGTCCTCATATTCTTCCTCTTTGGTTGAGGACCCTCATCCGGGGAAGACTTTCTTTTGATAGCCAGGCCCCACTTCTGGAGAAGGTTTCTATTCTCCACGGCGGCCTTATCAACAACTTCTTTGACCACAACTTCCCGCCAGCCCGGGCGAGCCTCCTCCTCGCTCCCGCCAACCTGGGGTGCTTACCCCCTCCCGCCATTTTTGTTTTCCTATTTATTTCTTCATCATTTATGGTCTTTTCTTTCATTCTTTAATCATCTATTTATCAAACATTCTCATTATTTTCAAAAAGAATTGCCTTCCCCTCGGGTGCTCGTCTTAGACCGTCAATATTAGTTCCTAAATTCTCACTATCTCTCCAGAAAAGAAATTTCTCCCGAGCGGCAGCATGAAACACCATACCTGAACCCTTCCAACCTGGAACTATTTGATATTTCAGTGAAGCCAAGACAAGGTATTCATTAGCTGGATTCAAACATAGGTCATTTGGAGTACTATATTCCATTTCCTTTACTCTTCGATATTACAATCTCCATAGAAAAAACTTGCATTGTGAAGCATAATTCCATGAATGAGTAGTCTCACTATAGATTTTCTTTTATACAATTTATGTCTCATTCTTTTATCACTATTCCAGTTAACGAAAATATCTTGTTTGATTTAAAAAAAAAAAAAAAAAAAAAAAAACGTCAAAATCTTTCTACAGAGCACTTCAGGTATATGGAGGAGTACAAAATATAATGATCTAATTGTATCGAGTCAGAAAAACCCAGACATAAAATGACGTGTCTGAGGCCTTTGTCTTACAGTATACTAGAAAGAGATATATTAGTTGTTATGTGTGCAGTGTATTGAGATCTAAATTCAGGAGAGTAGCACCATCTGCATATGCAAAAAGTTTGCTTTTTAGGCCAACCGTATTGAAAAGAATAAGATAATATGGCAGTGACGGATATTGGGCCGTAATCAGCATGCTAGAGCTACCTCAAACATATTCCCTAATTCTACAACAGGCATAATATATATATATATATATATATATATATATATATATATATATATATATATATATATATATATATATATATATATATATATAATATATATATATATATATATATATATATATATATATATATATATATATATATATATATATATATATATATATATATATATATATATATATATATATATATATTATATATATATATATATATATATATATATATATATATATATATATATATATATATATACATATGTGTGTGTGTAATACCAATTTTCTCTCCTTGACCTACGGTTGGTTCCCCGGCCGACCAGAAGCTATTGTCTCCGAGTTGATTCCCCCTTGGTTCTCTGATCCCGCGGTAGAGAGAGAATACAGTATTGAGGGTGTGTAATACATACTTTATGGATATGAAAAACAAATCTAAATGTGCAAAATTTATCACACACATATATATGTACATATATATATATATATATATATATATATATATATATATATATATATATATATATATATATATATATATATATATATATATATATATATATATATATATATATATATATATATATATATATGTGTGTGTGTGTGTGTGTGTGTGTGTCTGTGTATGTGCATATGTAAATATCACAAAAGTTAACACGTGATGAGCATAAAAATAATTAAGTGTTATAGCCCCGAAAGGAAAAAGGAAAACACAAACTCGGTTCTCCTTCCGTGACTATATATATATATATATATATATATATATATATATATATATATATATATATATATATATATATATATATATATATATATATATATATATATATATATATATATACACGTACGTATATATATATCTATATATATATATATATGTGTATATATATGTATATATATATATATATATATATATATATATATATATATATATATATATATATATATATATATATATCGTAATGAACTTGAGATTGATTATGTTCATCCAGGATTCTTTTTTTTTCAGACTGGCTCAGTGCCACAATACCAGGCAAGAACCAGCAGCGACACAAAATTCACAAAGCAAAACAACTCTCAAAGAGGGATACAAAAAAAAAAAAAAAAAAAAAAAAAACACTGAATCGAACTTAACAATAGAATTTAATTGACAAAAGTAGTTTTTAATTACATAAAGTAGTCCTCGAAAAGCTTTCTTAGGAACTGGAAAAACACATACACTACTTTACAATAATAACTCTCGAACCGTCACACGCCTACCTAACTTTTATACCTCAGTCGAAGAGAAAGAAAAGGTGTAGGAGGCAGAAAAATACACACTTTCCCTAGCATACGACAGTTAGAGTTGCAGAGTGAAGTAAACCTTAAAACTAATTAATTTTACAATAATTATCATAATAAACCTTTAAATAATAATATATCCTAAATTGGCGATAATACTACACTTTACAGGTCACGAAGAAATATCTGAAGAATGCTTGCATAAGTTCTCAAAAACCACACCAAATTTGTAATTAAAGATTATTATGAAACAATCACCAGCGATTGTCCTACTTCAGGATCACTAGGGGTGTTCTTGCACCGAGGGGATCACTAGGGCAACGTAGATTGTCTATATGATTTAAGCAGGCTAAGGAAGAACATATACGGTTTGCTTACCGTTCTTCGTCACTAAAAGGCCTCCTCACGACTCCAGGAGGTCAGACACACGGCAACAGCCAGCAGCAGTGGCAGGCAGCAGCACAAAAGCAATAGCAATGCTTATAAGGCTAAAATTCATTAGCAGGAGCCTCTCAAAATCAATGGTAGCTGCAGGGGCAGGAACAAATATCGTCTGATAATCAAGCCGTGAAAAAAAATGCTGTAAGACCTCCTCTGTTGGGGAGCCGACACTCTCTACCCCGCTGCCCAAAAACGCACTCCAAGTAAACGGAGAGAGAGAGCGAAAGCATAACTACGTAATGGGGCAGTTCAACAAGCTAAGCACCGAAGATGGGCAGTCCGCTCCACAAAACATGAAAAGCAGAAAACAAAAATATGGTTAATAAACCCTATACAAATGATCACAAACCTTGGCCGGGGAATAAAGAATATTCCAAGAGAACTTTTCGTGAATTTATTAAAACAAATGACAAAAACCACGAACTAAATATCTAAAGTAATTATGGATTACAGCTCCCCGGGACAAGGAAAAAAAATAATTTATTACTTTTTTTTTTTCAAAGGTAACGCCTAGCCAATATTAAACTAGTAATTTGTAATGCAAGCAAAAACATAAGCATTGTGCACAAAAGTAAATGCAAAATTCAAAAGCAAATATTTCCTAAACCCAAAACCACTATCCTTAAACATCAATGTCAACTCTAAGATTAAATATAAATAATGTCAACCTCAAACTTATATTAAGAAATCTTCCCAACACCGGAGAAAAAAAAATAAAAAAAAAATTACTCAAATGTGATTGATGCAGAGTCCTTTACCCTTAAACAACTACTCTTGGATTGCCCCCTCACCATTTTCATTACCGAATGTCCTGGAAAGAACATCAGGGACTACGTTGTCTTTTCCAGCCACGTGACAAATAAAAAGGTTATATTCTTGGAGTAAAAGACTCCAGCGCAAAATTCGCTGATTTTTATCTTTAAATTTATTAATAAAAATTAAGGGATTATGATCTGTAAAGACCTTTATTGGACATACTGAGTTAGATAAATACACTTCAAAATGTATGATGGCTTTCACCAAGCATAAAGCCTCTTTCTCAATTGTTGAGTAACGTCTCTCTGCCGGTAACAACTTCTTGGAAAAGTAGGCGACTGGATGCGAGGTGCCATTTTCACCTTCCTGGAATAAGACAGCCCCTAAACCTGTGTCACTGGCATCTGTAGCCAAACAAAAAGGCAAGGAAAAATCGGGAGAACGTAATAAAGGATAGGTTATTAAAGTACCTTTCAATTTTTCAAATGCATCCTGACACTCGTTATTCCACATAAATTTTACATCTTTCTTTAACAAATTTGTTAAGGGATTAGCAAGGTCAGAAAAATTCTTAATAAACTTCCTATAATAACCAACTAGACCCAAAAATCTGCGAATACCTCTCCTGTTTCGAGGAGCTGGGAAGGCTGTAACTGCCTCAACATTCGCTCTCTTAGGAGCGATCTTACCCAAGCCAATTTCATGTCCTAAATAAACCACTTTTGCTTGAGCAAATTCACTCTTCTTTAAACTTATCACCAGACCAGCCTTCCTCAGCACCTCGAACAGCGCTCTTATCCTCTTAAGATGAGTTTCCCAATCATCACTGTAAATCACAAGGTCGTCAATATATACCACACAACCCTCCAGTTCACATGTAATAAAGTTCATCAGCCTCTGGAAGGTAGCGGCGGTATTCTTCATGCCAAATGGCATCACCTCACATTCATAGAGGCCGTCACCCGTCACAAAGGCTGATATTTTCCTTGCCCGGGGTGTAAGACCAACCTGCCAATATCCTTTTAACAGGTCAAATTTACTTATATAACGGGCAGATCCCACTCTATCTAAACAGTCTTCCACCCTGAGCAAGGGGAACGAGTCCGTTTTTGTTACAGAGTTGACCTTGCCGTAGTCAAAACACATCCTAGGCTGATAATCCTCCTTCCTAACCAAAACTACCGGGGAGCTACAAGGACTGCAGCTCGGTTTAACGAGGTTATGGTCAAGCATGTATTTAACTTCCTTCCTGACTATTTCTCTCTTGAGGGGGTTCAGTCTATATGGGCATTGCTTAATAGGCTGAGCCTCCCCAACATCAACGTCGTGTTGCAAAATATGAGTCCTACCAGGTGCATCCTGAAAGAGATCTTTATATTCGTTAATTAAATTGGTTAGAGGTGCAGCTTTTTCTGCATCTAAGTGCTGAAATTTAGTATTCAGATTATTCAAAACATCAGAATTATTTTCCAAACCACTTGGGCTAACAGAAAATTTATCGCCCATGAACTGTTCCTTTTCTACAGTAACTACAGAAATAGGTACTACAGATTCTTCTACAGACCTGTCAATAAAAGATTTTATCATATTAACATGGCAAATATGGGTTTTTCTTCTCCTATCAGGAGTTTCAGTCAGGTAATTTACATTGTTAATTTTCTTCAGAACCTTCCACGGACCTGAGAATTCCGCTTTCAGGGGATTGCCAGGCATAGGAAGTAAACCAACACCTTGTCACCTACATTAAAAAGCCTATCTCGTGTTTTAACGTCATACTTAGATGTCATCGAGGCCTTGGCTTTCGCCAAATGTTCCTGAGCAAATGACCGTGCTCTAAGCAATTTCTCCTGCAAATATGAAAAATAATCCAAAACATTAACTTCGGGAGTCTCTCCTTCCCAGCGTTCTCTCACTACATCTAAAGGGCCTCGAACACAGTGACCAAAATAATCTGGAAAGGAGAGAGACCCATTCACTCATTGGGGATCGATCGTATTGCAAACAATGCGTTGGGTAATTCCTTATCCCAATCATTCCCAGTCTCCAAACAAAATTTCTTTAACACAGACTTCAAGGTTGGTGGAACCTTTCCACCTGGCCTTGGTTTTCCGGGTAATACGGTGCAGACTTCACATGTTTAACCAAACTCATTAATTTTCTTTTCAAAATACCTACTCGTGAAATTAGTGCCACAGTCACTCTGAATTACCTTAGGAAAACCAAATCGGGTAAAGAAACCAACCAACACTTCAACCACCTTTTCGGACCGTATACTCCTCAATGGGATAGCCTCAGGGAAGCCAGACATTCTATCAACCATAGACAATATATATTCATTCCCACCGCGCGTCCGCGGTAGGGGACCCACTACGTCAATTATCACTTCCCGAAAGGGTTCGCCCACGCAGGGTATAGGAATTAAAGGAGCCTTGGGTATTTTTTGGTTAGGTTTCCCCACCAACTGGCACACATCACAAGATAATACGTGTCTCTTAATGTCTTTACGCATCCCAGGCCAAAAGAAATGTTCAGCAACCTTTTGAAAGGTTTTCCTAACACCAAAATGTCCCGACCAATCATTTTCATGTGCTAAATACATCAATTTATTTCGGTACCTTTCCAGGACAACCAATCTGCATGACTCTACCTGATGGGCAGGTCCATTAGCCGACCTGCTCAACCTGTAGAGCAAACCTTTCTCTTTGACGAATACTCCCTAGTTTGCAATTTGGTTTTCGTAAAGGCCTTGGAGCATGTGATGCCCTTCTTACAATCTCCAATGCTGTACAGAAATCCCTTGATTGTGGGCGGGAAGTTCGGATGATTGACCTTGATTTTAGTGCTGCCTTTGACCGTGTTAATCATGAGGCCCTTGTTTTCAAACTGAAACAGTTGGGAGTGGGTGGGTCGTTTCTTAGCATTATTATTGATTTTTTAAGTAATAGATCTCAAAGAGTTGTTGTTGATGGGCACCATAGTGATTATAGGAATGTGATATCCGGTGTTCCACAGGGTAGTGTTCTTGGCCCATTACTTTTCATACTATATACACATGACATGTGGTTTGGCCTAGAAAACAAGCTTGTTGCATATGCAGATGATGCTACTCTCTTTGCATCAATTCCATCCCCTGAATGTAGATCTAGGGTTGGTGAATCTCTTAATAGAGATTTACCTAGAATTAGTGCATGGTGCAAATTATGGGGTATGAAGTTGAATCCTAACAAAACTCAAAGTATGATTGTAAGTAGGTCAAGGACGGTGGTTCCTCAACATCCGGATCTCAGTATTGATAATGTTTCTTTAAATATGTATGACTCTTTCAAAATTTTAGGTGTGATTCTCGACAGCAAATTTACTTTTGAGAAACATATAAGGTCTGTGTCTTCTTCAATTTCACAAAAAAATAGGCTTATTGAGAAAGTCTTTCAAGATTTTCGGTGATCAATCTATTCTGAAGAAGTGTTTTAATTCTTTCATTCTACCTTGTTTTGAGTATTGTTCTCCTGTCTGGTCTTCAGCTGCTGATTCTCATCTTAATTTGTTGGACAGAAACTTACGGTCTATTAAATTTCTTATTCCTGATCTAGATATTAATCTCTGGCACCGTCGTTCAATTAGTTCATTATGCATGTTGCATAAGATTTTTCACAACTCTGACCATCCTTTACATTCAGATCTCCCTGGACAATTCTATCCTGTTCGTAATACTAGGCAGGCAGTTAATTCTAATAGCCAGGCCTTCTCCATCACGAGGCTCAATACTACGCAGTACTCTAGAAGTTTTATTCCAGCTGTGACCAAGTTGTGGAATGATCTTCCTAATCGGGTGGTTGAATCAGTAGAACTTCAAAAGTTCAAAGTTGGAGCAAATGCTTTTTTGTTGACCAGGCTGACATGAGTCTTTTTATAGTTTATTTATGACATATTTGTTTTTGATGTTGTTGATAGTTTATTATATGACATGTCTGTTTTGACGTTGTTTCTTATTTTAGAATGATTTATTGTTAATTTGTTCTCTTCATTTACTTATTTCCTTATTTCCTTTCCTCACTGGGCTATTTTTCCCTGTTGGAGCCCCTGGGCTTATAGCATCTTGCTTTTCCAACTAGGGTTGTAGCTTGGATAGTAATAATAATAATAATAATACTGGTTTCACCAAATCCTCGGGATTGCCGAGTTCTAACTCCTTACTCTGTGCCATTTTGAACGCCTTGGCGTCCCAGTTTACGTTATCCCTATTAATGATTTCCTTATTACTACAACCAGTCCTCATGTCAGTCATTTGTTTGTCTACTTGATATAAATCTAAGTCAATATCCTCGAGATCCATCTCCCGAGCTCTAGATCGGGTTACTATAGAGACAGGCTTATAAAAATTAGTTTAAATCTCATCGCCTTCACAAGTCACATTCAAGAGAGTCAAAATTGGACATATATTATCAATTGTACCTTCACCTTCAGCCAAATCATTCCCCAAGAGGAGGTGAATACCGGGAACTGGCAAACTGTCTACCGCAGCCAGTTTAGCAGTCCCTTTAAAATACTTGGTGTGAATATTAAACTCCTCTAAAGGACAAGACGTAATAGAGTTCGGGAAACCACCCAACACCACAAATTCATCGTTGGAAAATACAAAACCCTTTGGAACAGCAGTTTTTAATATGAGAGACTGTGCTGCTCCAGAGTCCCGTAATACCTTTAAACAAACTTTTGTTTTTTTTTATTGTTACCAACAAACACAGATCCGTCAGAAATGTACCTCTTAAATTTTAGTCACTTTTCCTGTTCCATACTTTGGTTTACGTTTGCCGTTTTTTCAGCTACAACAGTGTTTACTGGATTAGACCTCCTCTCCTTAAAGTTTTTCCAACCGTAACAATTAGCCTTTACGTTCCCCGTCTTTTGGCACCAATAACACTTCACACTACTACTACTACCAAAATTTCTACCACTACTACCCCCACAATTAACCGATTTACTACTGTTTACGAAACTACGCGAGTCGCTTACGCTTCTGTCTTGATTAGAAAGTTTTTCTGACTCGTCTTTATTTGACATTAATGTTCCTTTAGAAGACTGACGATTATTACTATGTGTATTATATTCATGGGGGAAGAACCTATCCTGATTAATTCTTTTCCGAAGGGGTTCCTCCCAATGGGTAAGTGCATACTCGTCGGAAGCAATTGCTATTTCCTGAATGGAGTCGAGTTTCAACTCTTCCAAATGAATTCGCAAGGCACGACTCACATTCCTCTTAAATTCCTCTGCCAGAAGGAGCTCTTTCAGTTTAACAAAACTGTCTACTTCTTTTGATTTCAGCCAGTCATCAAGAAACTGAACTTTCTTTCGAGCAAACTCAACGTAAGTGATGTCAAGATCCTTCCGCAGATTACGAAACTTCTGCCTGTATGCTTCAGGCACCAAATCATACGCTTTCAACACAATACTTTTTACGGTGTCGTAATCCGCGGAGAGATTGTCACTAAGATTATTATAGACCCTTTGAGATTTACCCACTAAACGACACTGAACTAATGTTGTCCACATATCCTTTGGCCAGGCAAGCTTCTTAGCAATTTTTTCAAATGACACAAAAAACTCATTAACCTCCTCCTCGGAAAAGTGTGGTACCAGTTTTAACGCACCGAACATATTAAACCTTGTTTCATCAACACTAGAATTATTATAGCTACCATTCTTTCCCTGATTCAACTTAATCTGTAATTTAAGCATCTCAATTTCATGCTCTTTCTCTTTTGCCCTTTCATCGGCTCTAAGTTGGAGAGCTCTAAACTCCAGTTCCTTAATCTTGGTTTTTTCTTTCAAAATTTCCAATTGGTCATCACCATTATCAATAGAATTTTCTTTACCTTCGCCTTCTAATTCCTCCACCTCCCCAGGCTCACTCTTATCCAGCCTACTACTTTCCAGAACATCCTTCCTATCAAGAGTCTCTCTATATATCCTAGCGGCCTTCAAGACCTCAAATAACAACGGTCCCTTCCTAGCCTCAGTGGCCAAACATAAATCCAAGAACTCTGCAATCAAACACAATTGATCCCTTTTTAGTTTAAACAGATCCTCTTCCCAGTTAGGACTAGCCAAAAAGTTCGCTACCCCAGCTTCTTCACTCTCTAAATAATGCATCCTGAATTAATTAAATAGAAATAATCACTCTAAATACGTTCAGTGGCTTGACCGCCTCTCCAAGAGCCGTTTACAGTTGAAAATTATTTCGCTAA
>NW_027169869.1:0-2500 GCF_036898095.1 Palaemon carinicauda | reverse complement strand
CTGGCTTTCGAAATCCCGAAACGCTTTCTCACCGCAAGGGCGAGAAAATCATGAGCTGCAGGGTCCGGGTTTTCTGTAATGAAGCGCAGACAGTCGACTTCTGGACTCGCTGGGTCAGAACTGGATGTGGTAGCGGCACAAACTTCATCTGTAGTTCCAACGCCAAGGGGAACCACATACTGTTCGGCCACTTGTGGGCCACTATTGCCGCTACCCCCTTGAAGGATCTCAGTTTGTTGAGGACCCTCAACAGAAGGTTGTGAGGAGGGAACAGATAAATCCTGGACCATCTGTTCCAGTCGAGGGACATCGCGTCCACTGCTTCCGCTAAGGGGTCCTCGTACGGGGACACGTACAGGGGCAACTTCTTGTTGTCTTTCGTCGCAAAGAGGTCTATCTGCAGTTCTGGGACTTGATTCAGAATGAAGGAGAATGATCCTGCGTCTAAGGACCATTCCGACTCTATCGGTGTGAACCTGGATAGAGCGTCCGCTGTCACATTGCGGACTCCTTGAAGGTGAACTGCCGACAGGTACCACTTCTTCCTTTCCGCCAATCGGAAAATGGCTAACATCACCTGGTTGAGAGGTGGTGACCTCGACCCTTGTCGATTCAAGCATCTCACAACCACCTCGCTGTCCATCACCAATCTTATGTGGATCGAGTGACGTGGGGAGACTTTCTTTAAGGTAAGGAGCACTGCCATAGCTTCTAGAAAGTTTATATGAAAGGTCCTGAATAGCTTGGACCAAGTCCCCTGGACTTTTTTCCGATGAGAGTGACCTCCCCATCCCTCCTTTGAGCCGTCTGAGTGAATCGTCATCGACGGGGGAGGTGGCTGAAGAAGAACCGACTTCTTTAGATGTCTGGCTTGGGACCAAGGCCTGAGAAGAGTACGTAGCCGAGGCGGCACTGGTCTTCTCAGATCTCTTCGCGCGTTTGATGCATACCTTCTCCAAACTCCGGTTGCATCCTTTAGCTGTGCTCTTAGCACTGGGTCTGTCACTGAAGCAAACTGGAGAGAGCCTAGTACCCTCTCCTGTTCGCGTCTTGATATCCTTTCGGAATCTAGAAGTCTCTTGACAGAGCCCGCTATCTCCTTCCTTTTCTTCGTCGGGATGGAGAAACTGTGTGACAAAAGGTCCCAGTGGATTCCCAGCCACTGGAACTTTTGGGATGGAGAAAGTCGAGACTTTTTTCTGTTGATCTTGAAGCCTAGGTACTCTAGGAACTGGATCACCTGACTGGAAGCTTGCAAGCATTCGGTCTCGGATGCTGCCCACACCAGCCAGTTGTCCAGGTAGGCTACTACCTGAATTCCCTTTAGGCGTAATTGTTTGAGAGCTGCGCTCGCAAGCTTCGTGAAAATCCTTGGGGCTATGTTTAGCCCGAATGGCATGGCTCTGAAGGCGTACAGTCTCCGTTGTAGCCTGAACCCTAGGTAGGGGGAGAGTCGACGGCTGATTGGAATGTGCCAATAGGTGTCTGACATGTCTATAGAGACTGAGTATGCCCTCTTGGGCAGTAAGGTCCTTATGTGTTGCAGTGTTAGCATCTTGAATTTGCAATTCACTATGAACTTGTTGAGTGGCGACAAGTCCAGAATGACTCTGAGCTTTTCCGAGTCTTTCTTGGGAACACAAAACAGCCTCCCTTGGAATTTGATGGACTTCACCTTTCGGATCACCTTTTTCTCCAACATTTCTTGAACGTACTCCTCCAGAACGGGGGTGGAGTGTTGGAAAAACCGAAGGCACGGGGGTGGAGTGCTGTACCAGCTCCAGCCCAGTCCATTCTTGAGTAGGCTTTGGGCCCAGGGATCGAAGGTCCAGCGATCCCAAAATTTCATCAGTCTCCCTCCTACCGGTATCGTTTCACTGGGACTGCCGTCCTGAGGTCTTGCCTCCCTGACCACGACCACCTCTGAATCCCCTTCCCCTTGAGGGGTGCCTAGACGAGCCTCTGGCTGCTCCTCTAGGTTTTGCACGAAAGGAAGAAGACTGTCCTTCGAACGTTGGGGTGAATGCGGTGGACTGACCTGGCACAGCCTGGGGTACCAACTGAAAAGTGATCGGGGTTTGTGCCACCATCTGGGGCACTGGAGGCAATGGCAATTGCAGTTGCTGTTGCTGTCTAAAAGGCTTGGCTGGCCGAGACGGTAGCCTAGTCCTCATATTCTTCCTCTTTGGTTGAGGACCCTCATCCGGGGAAGACTTTCTTTTGATAGCCAGGCCCCACTTCTGGAGAAGGTTTCTATTCTCCACGGCGGCCTTATCAACAACTTCTTTGACCACAACTTCCCGCCAGCCCGGGCGAGCCTCCTCCTCGCTCCCGCCAACCTGGGGTGCTTACCCCCTCCCGCCATTTTTGTTTTCCTATTTATTTCTTCATCATTTATGGTCTTTTCTTTCATTCTTTAATCATCTATTTATCAAACATTCTCATTATTTTCAAAAAGAATTGCCTTCCCCTCGGGTGCTCGTCTTAGACCGTCAATATT
>NW_027169867.1:27500-32664 GCF_036898095.1 Palaemon carinicauda | reverse complement strand
AATATATACGTATATATAGGGCCTTATATATTATATAGGGCCTATAGATTAGATATATATAGAGAGAGAGGAGAGGAGAGAGAGAAGAGAGAGAGAGATAGAGAGAGAGAATAGTAACAAGGGACACAGAAAAGTCCTTCCTTTCTTCCTTCCTTCCTTGAGCCTATAATTAAGTGTTAGCCTCATTCCTAAAAGCGTTGCCAGCCACAGCTCTTTTATGAGTACCCAGACACGCTAATACAAAGAAAACGCTTAACATGAAAAAAAAACCTTACATTTGAAAGGATCTCTTTATGCGTCACTTAACAAGGTTAGGGGCCAGATGCAGCAGACGTAGAGGACAGAACAGTGAGAGAGAGAGAGAGAGGAGAGAGGAGAGAGAGAGAGAGAGAGAGTTGGAAGAAAAATTGTTATTCAAGTCGAGTGCCTCTTTGATACACCAAAAGGCTGCTTTGAAATTGTACTAATTTTCTTTGATACTATAAAAAGGCATTTTTGAATACCTAAAATTGATATAAAATCATATTTCTTTGTTTTTTCTAATGCAGTCCTATACGTTTTATATATATAAATAATATATATATATATATATATATATATCATCACTTCCTACGCCTATTGACGTAAAGAGCCTCGGTTAGATTTCACCAGTCGTCTCTATCTAGAGCTTTTAAAATCAATACTTCTCCATTCATCACCTACTCCGCGCTTCATAGTCCTCAGCCATGTAGGCCTGGGGTCTTTCAACTCTAGAAGTTTAGTCATGATATTACCTACTGTTTTCAAATTGCATATACTAATTTTCTTTAATACTCTAAATAAAAAGTAGTATGAATAACAAAAAATCTATAATATCCTATGTATTTTTCTTTTCTGATCGAATAATAGTTTAAATAATAATGGCACATATGTGTTATCGTCTTCATGGAAAATAATAATAACCAGTCATCAGGAGATACTTAAAACCAAACAATAACAAATTGCGCTATGAAATCGTGTGCTCCACAAGTTTCTCTTAATCGAGACGAATGTATGAATATATATTATAAGTATTTTGACAATAAAAGAGCTAAACTATTTACATGTAAAATAAAATAGGAGTGTAGCCTATATAAGGAAATTAATATAGGAAAAAACTCCAAATAAATCATTCATAAAATATGATAATAAATTAAGGTTACACTTGTCTACTCGGCAAAGATACTTTTTTCATCTTGATAAAATTGAGAAACTATCTTCGATCTTTGAACACCAACAAGACATTATTTATTCACGCATACACATACATACACGCATACACACCACACACATATATATTTTATATATAATATATATTAATATATATATACAGTATATATATAAATATATATATGCATATATATATATGTATATATATCTATCTATCTATCTATACTATATATATATATGTATATATATATATATATATATATACGTATATCTATCTATCTATCTATCTATCTACCTATCTATCTATATTATATATATATATAAACACACATACACATACATACTCTCAAAAATCAAAATACAATTCTGAAAATAAACTCTAAGCTGAATATAAAGGCCAAGTTCCACTGCGGGGATGGGAACTCCATTTGCTAATATCTTTTACATGATAAAGGCTCAACGGATGAATAAATCTTAATGAGATACCTACATTAGCAAATGAGACGACACATCTGTCAAAAAATATTTCGACCCTTCTCTAATGGAACAAAAACACCCTACAGCAAATACATACACACACACACATTCACACACACACACACACATATATATATATATATTATATATATGTATGTATATATATATATATATATGTGTGTGTGTGTGTGTGTGTAAAAGCATTTAAATATGAAGAGGGCAAACAAAACGTCCGTAATTTTGTGTATAGAATTTTGCACAATTATTCGGCGTAAAAAAAAGAAAGAAAAAAAAAAAAAAGAAGTGCCGATAAGAGGATGCTGAAGCGTGTGGTTTCGCCAATAAACAGCCGGAAATAGCCCCCCCCCCCCCCCCCCAACCAAGCCCCCTACCCCACCAACATCTATTCTGCTTCTTCCAATTAGGAGAGCAGCGGACGCCTGAGCCGATTATTAAGTAAAAACAATGGGTGAACTTTTTTTTTAAATTAGTGAGGCAGGGAGTGTTGTGTGCACAAGGGGAGGCATCTGTCTGGCAGGCCGATTATTAGGCTTTTTTTTTTATATTTTGCAAAAAAAAAAAAAAAAAAAATATTTTTTTTTTTTGGTAAATAAAAAGGAGAGGTCATCATTATCAAGAAGGAGAACCTTATGACTCTCATTTGCATAGTCTTGCCAACTAATGGGCTGACCAGCTCAGATATACGAGCTTTGAACAGTTGTAAATTACGACTGCACAGTTCCTCGATTTACGATTGCCATAAACTTGTAGCCTAAACTCATACTACATTGTTCATACTCGAATCTTCAAGTATCAATAGTATATTCGCACTAATTAAAACCAGTTTTCCAGTGTTAATAATAGAAAATTACTGTTTTTATATATAAAAAATTAACATTATTCCAAAAAGCAGTTTGCGTCAATATTATATACGCACTCGTCAAAACCAGTATTTCCAAATTAAACTTTTTTTCAATATAGATTGTCATTAAAAAATTAAATTATTACGAAAAGCATAAGTTTGTGCCAATATTATATACGCACTCGTCAAAACCAGTATTTCCAGGATTAATATCAAAACTTGTTTTCAATACAGATTGTCATAAACTTATGGCCTAAGCTAATAAATACAATTTGTTTATAACCAATATATAAATAACAATAGTATATTCGCACTAGTCATAACCAGTTTTCCAGGGTTAATGACAGCTAATTAAACTTGTTATTCAATATAGATTGTCATAAAATTGTAGCCTAAGCTAACACTACTTTTTTCATAATCACATATTTCGGTGTCAATATATATACGGACTATTAAAAACCATTTTAAATTGTTGAAAAAAGCAAATTTTACTTTAAATATATATACACACACACATATATATATATATATATATAATATATACAGTATATATATATATATATATGTATATATATATAGAGTATATATATATATATATATATATGCATATATGTATGTATATATATATATATATATATATGCATATATATATATATATATATATATATATATATATATATATATACACACACAAAAATACATTTTATTGAAAAGCATAGTTTCAGCTTCAATAGTATATACGCACTACTCAAAACCAGTTTTCCCGGGTTATTAAAAGCAAAGTAAACTTTTTATAGATAAAAAATACATTTCAATGATATGCATAGTTTTGGTGTCAATAATATATACACACTAGTCAAAGCCCGTTTTCAAGGGTTAATGAGAGCAAATTGAATCTTTTTTTATACAAATTTTTTTTTACATCATAATGAAAAGCATATACAGTGCACTACAAGAGTTGGAAGACCAAGGCCTACAGGGCTGATGACTATGAAGTGCGAAGTAGATGATGATGAATGGAGAAGTGTTGAATTAAAAGCTCAAGATAGAGGCGACTGGAGAAATCTAACCGAGGCCCTTTGCATCAATAGGCGTAGGAGGAGATGATGATGATGAAAAACATAATTTTGGTTTCAATAGTATAAAAGCACTTTTAAATTTTTTTGTACATGATTAATGCAAGTAAATTCAACTTGTTTTCAAAATAGAAAATTAAATTATAATGTAAAGCAAAGTTTTAATATCAATTGTATATAAGCACTTATAAAAAATATTTTACATGGTTAATAAAAGTAAATTCAACTTGTTTTCAATATAGAAAATTAAATTATAATTTAAAGCAGTTATTCAGTATATAAGCATTTAAAAAACCAAGATTTACAGGATTTATGAATGCAAATTAAACTTAATTTCAATATAAAAAAACTATCAAAAACCTTTTTTACAGGATTAATAAAAGTATATTAAACTTTTTTTCAATATAGAAAATTAAATGATTATGTAAAGCAGTTATTTAGTATATAGGCATTTAAAAAAACCGTTTTAATTTATTTTCAATATAAAAAACATTATGTAAAGCAAAGTTACTCTATGTCAACAACAAAAAATAAACGAGATTGTAACCATTTCAGAGCAAAGTGCACACGACAATCAGGTCGGCATCTCCCACACTAAAACGACGAATAAAACCTTTATCTCAACACCGCATCTTGCACTCGAAAGAAAGGCTCCAGTCGGAGACATACATTTATATACAAAAAAAGGAGAAGTAATCCTCGAGGGTCCTCCTCCAAAGGAACCATCATACAATGTTCCTCTTCAGTCCTCAAGGGACCTGTCGGAGGTCGGGGCTCCTGAAGTGAACCATTTTCTCCCTATAGGGATGCACCTCCCGTGCACCAGCCGTCCCAAGGATGCAACCCCCGTGCACCAGCCGTCCCAAGGATACACCCCCCGGGAACCAGCCGTCCTCCCAAGGATGCACCTCCCGTGAACCATCCGCCCTCCTTATCCTCTCCAGGGACTCCTCTCCTGACCACAGATAAAAATCTTCGCCAGATCCCCAGCGAGGATTCTTATCTCGGCAGACATCTTGTTGGGAGCTTTGTTATGGAGGACCGGGGTCTTTAAGGCTCGACAAAGCCATCGGCTGCGTCTGTTCGTGCGGATGATGGAGTTGGGCCAAATTGGGCTTCTCCAGTTTCTTCAATGAAACCAAAATTCGACGATAAGAATGAGAGGACCTATTTTTTTCGCTGTTTGTTGTTCTTCCACTTGCTTTGCGTAACCGTGCTTAATCGGTGATAAAAACGTCCCCCAACGTCTCTCTCTCTCTCTCTCTCTCTCTCTCTCTCTCTCTCTCAACATGCTGTTTTTTGTTAAATTAACATTTTAGTTTCTTTGATTTACCAAACTCTCTCTCTAAAAAGTTAATTTAACAAAAATCAGCATGTTGTGAGAGAGAGAGAGAGAGAGAGAGAGAGAGAGAGAGAGAGTGTGTTTCTCTTCTTGGTAGACATAGGTAGATTTACAAAGTGAAACATTTTTTTGAATAAATTCAATATTAATGCGAATCTTACGACAAGTTCAAGACTCGGTTTAGCTCTCTATATTATCTAAAAAAAAATAATAAATATT
>NW_027169867.1:17500-25000 GCF_036898095.1 Palaemon carinicauda | reverse complement strand
TTGGGCAAACGTTTTGAACAATGTGGTGATGTTCAACGACACGAAACGAATGTTTTACACTGTCATAGAACTTCAAAAGTTCAAAAGTTGAACTGGCTGATATAAGTCCTTTTATAGTTTATAAATAAAATATCTGTTTTGATATTGTTAATATTTTTTAAAAGTTTTATTTTAATTGTTCATTACTTCTTATATCGTTTATTGATTTTATTTTCTTTCCTCCCTGGGCTATTTTTCCCTGTTGGAGCCCTTGGGCTTATAGCATCTTGCTTTTCCTATCAGGGTTGTAGCTTAGCTAGTAATAATACTAATACTAATAAGAATAATAATAATAATACTAATACAAATAATCAGTAGTAACAACAACAACAACAACAACAACAATAATAATAATAATAATAATAAATAACAGTTCATCCCTGCAAGTTTCATTACTCTGCGATTAAAATTGTGGCCAGGAAGGTGCCACAAACAAACAAACAAACAGGGGCGAAAACATAACCACCTTCAAACTACGTTGGCGAAGGTAACTACCGTTCACATTAACAATGCTGGCTTAAGTTTACATAATCGCAACGCCCTCGTATTTTTCTAAAGTATATATAATAAAAGGTTTTAACGATATAAGGAAAAAACAATCGGGAGTTAATTATAAAAATAGACAAAGTCTTCTATGATCTTTGGGTGATAATGGTTTAAAGGCTGCTCATGAATGGCTGTGGCAAGGGTCAGTGACATTGCCTCAATCGAGCAGGACAATGCCCTAGAGAATGACTATATATACATATGATCAGCGCCCAAGCCCCCTCTCCACCCAAGCTAGGACTAGGGAGAGCCAGGCAACGGCTGCTGATGAGTCAGAAGATATCCTTGTAGGCTCCCCCAAACTCCCCTTCCTTAGCTCACAAGGATGGTGAGGTTGCATCGACCAAAGGAACAAAGAAGTCTGAGCGGGACTCGAACCCCAGTCTGGCATTTACAAGTCAGGGACGTTACCACATCGGCCACCATACCAATACCCCCAACTACATCAAGCGACTCTGGTTCTGATGATAATCCTACAAGAATTTTAGGTCCTTCGTTCTTTTCATTTCCTTTTTCGACTGTGTCCCATTTTGTTCAAACTAATGGCCACAACTCTAAAAGAGGGCCTTACCTTGACTAACCGGTAACGAACTACTCTTTAATTATCTCCGCCAAAAGGAGGGACCTCCTGCAGCCCCTTAAACAAACGCCACCGACGTCTGCTCATTTGTAAAACAGATCTTGGTCTTGAGTTAGTTTCCTCAGAGATGTCTCCTTATCTAGAAACTGGCAGAGTTCCGCTACCATTACAGTGGAAACCACAAAAGACAGGAGAGAAAAAAAATTTGAATCAGCTGCTAGAACAGTGGTCATTCCGAAGGGAAGTCTGCTGCTCTGGAGGAACAGACGTCTCCTTAAGACGTAGCACTGTGGTGTCTTCTGAAGGAGTCTGAGGTAGCATCTGTTGTGGTCACTGGAGCCTAGGACTGTCCTGGAGCTAATCCTATCTAGTTCAGTTAATTTTCCTATGGCATTACCCAAGACAAGAGAGCAATAGTTTGATTTTGGAGTGGTGTCCTTCTAGAGGAGCTGCTGTTGCCCTCACTTTAATTATACCTCATCCAAATTCTGTATCTCTTATTCCTCTACCTTAAAACGACAGTAAATCCTAGCTTTTAATACAAGCTGACATTCAACATATTACCACCCCCCAACAATAAAAGCATGACGTCATCACTAAATAGCTGACTTGGCATAAATGGGTATAAATGACTGGTTCGACAGAATTCAAAAGGGGTTGGTCACCTCGTTAGGTGGACCCTGTAATCTCGGTTTTAGCCGATCGACTAACAGGACAGCTGAGCGAAGAAGCGACACGTTGTGTAACTAGGACAAAAAGACATTAAGGATGTCTTGAAGGAAATTTTGTTATATTTCTTTCTAGTGTATAAAAAATATAAGGCCCTTTTTATCTATTTATGGGGAAAAACATAACTGATAATAATATCTAATATAAGAATATGATTTAATTTCCCTCAACGCACTCAAACTATTTTCTATATATATATATATATGCGCACATATATACTATATATATATATATATATATATACACACATATATATACATATATATATACATATATATATACATATATATATATAAACTAAACGAATGTTTATATGTATTCTTTTTTAATTAAAAGATTTAGTTCATTTACTGATGAATATTCAATTCCTTTCTGAAAATGAGAATAGCGCTAATACTGGCAAATTATATTAATAGAAAAGGTGTCATATAAAATTAACGGCACTGAATCAGGTATAGTACAATCAAATATTAGTTATTACTTTTTAATTCATTATTATTATTATTATTATTATTATTATTATTATCATTATTATTGTTATTATTATTATTATTATCATTATTATTGTTATTATTATTATTATTATTATTATCAATGCATTGGTATATCCAGAAGAACGTTTTCAGGAAACGTTGCGTCGTGTAATTCAATGCGACGCAGATACAGATCCAAATTGGGAATATTCCAACAACTACAATAGAGAAGCAATTTCATACAGGGTGAGGCAAAAGTCTACACATATTCAAATGACTCAAAATAACATTATAACACTATATAAAAAATGATAATCATATTATATACAATTTCTTATATCTTTAAATTATTGTACCACGATACCTTTAAGACTATAATGAGAAAACTGTACCTTTATATAAATAAAATTGTAATCAAACCACATTTTGCATTACTGTACTCTTACTAATACTTAACTTACCACATTTTGCATTACTGTACTCTTACTAATACTTAACTTACCAAAGTATTCCCGATAATTGTTAGTTAGCTAACAAACCTCATTTCCCTTTCACTCATCAGCTTAAAAAAAAAAAAAAAAAAAAGAGAGAGAGAGAGAGAGAGAGAGAGAGAGAGAGAGAGAGAGAGAGAGAGAACCCTAGAATCCTCCAGGCAATCGCCTTCAGCAAAACATTGTACTGTAAGTTAGAATGAGTAGAGGCACAAAAAGTAAAATAATTCTTAAAGTTCCATGTATTAGGGGTAGTAATTATAATTATTATCATTATTATTATTATTATTATTATTATTATTATTATTATTATTATTATTATTATTATTAGTATTATTGTTATTGTTGTTGTTGTTATTACTATTATTATCATCAATACTAATAGGAAGTAACAGGATGCTATAAGCCCAAGGGGTCCAACAGGGAAAAAAAAAGCCCACTGACGAAGGAAATAAAGAAATAAACTAGAAAAGTAATGAACAAATATAAAATATCTTAAGAACAGTGACAACTTTAAGATATATCTTTCATATACAAACTATAAAGGGGACTTATGTCAGCTTGTTCAACATAAAAACATCCACAGCAAGTTTGAACAATATAAAACATTTTATGAACAGTAACAAGGTTAAAATAGACTTTTCATATATAAACTATAAACAGACTTATGTCACCCTGTAAAAAAAAAAAAAAAAAAAAAAAAAAAAACTTGCTGCAAGTTTGAACTTTGATTTTGTTTAGCGTGATTTTTTTCACAATTACCACTATCGTTAATGCATACAATTCACCATCATCATCATCATCATTATCATCATCATCTCCTCCCATGTCTATTGGCGCAAAGGCCCTCAATACATCCAATTAACAAATCATCCATCCATGATGATGATGACGATGATGATAAATAATCACCATCGTTAATATAGCCAATTCTTTTTCATCATCACCATCATCTCCTCCCACACTTATCAACGCAAAGGGCCTCAATACATACAATTACATCAACAAAATATCCATCCATGATGATGATGATGATGATGAAAATGAATCACCATCGTTAATATATCCAATTCTTTTTCATTATCATCAGCATCATTATCATCATCACCATCATTATTTTCTCCCAAGCCTATTAACGCAAAGGGCCTCAATACATCCAATTACATTAACAAAAATATCCATCCATGATGATGATGATGATGATGAAAATTAATCACCATCGTTAATATATCCAATTCTTCTTCTCATCATCATCATCATCATCATCATTTTCTCCCAAGCCTATTGACGTAATGGGCCTCAATACATCCAATTACATTAAAAAAAATATCCATCCATGATGATGATGATGATGATGATTATGAAAAATAATATCCATCCAATCACAATCATCCTTCGGCCAATCAAATCCCGCAGCATCCAATCCGTCCAAGCAAGCACTCGACCCTCTATTTCTCACGCTCAAGTAATGAGGTCCTTATTCAGCTGATATAGCATCATATCTCCATCCCCCCTCCCACTCCCTCTTCCCCCCTCCCTTTCCCTTTTCAACTTTCTCCTTGCCTTCCCCAAAAGAAGGGGCTTCGCCATCAATCCCCACCTTCCCTATTATGATAATACGACACACCTGGTCGTGAATAAGGTAAAGGAAAGCAAGGGAGAGGTTGGAGGTAGGGGGAGGTAGGGGAGGGAGGAGGGGAGGGAGGGAGGGAAAGAAGACCAAAAGGAGGAGGGAGTATTGTGGAGAGGGTAGGGGGTTATATATGGAGAAGCTAAAGACGGGAGGGACGTAAGGTAGATGGCTGTGTATGGGAAAGGCTAAATCTTAAGGCAAAGGGGAGGAGAGAGAGAGAGAGAGAGAGAGAGAGAGAGAGAGACGAAGGAGGGAATAGGGGGAGGGGGTAAATGGGTGTATGGAAAAGGCTAAAATCTTAAGGCAAAGGAGAGAGAGAGAGAGAGAGAGAGAGAGAGAGAGAGAATAGGGGGAGGGGTAAATGGGTGTGTATGGAGAAGGCTAAAATCTTAAGGCAAAGGAGAGAGAGAGAGAGAGAGAGAGAGAGAGAGGGGGGGGTAAACGGGTGTGTATGGAAAAGGCTAAAATCTTAAGGCAAAGGAGAGAGAGAGAGAGAGAGAGAGAGAGAGAGAGAGAGAGGGAGGAGGGGGGGTGTTAAGGGAGGGGAATGGAGGGGGAGGGGGGGTAGTTGATCTTGAGACGCCGTAGCTCTGCTCTGAATAGCCTTGAATAAGCTATGAATAGTGTTGATTTCAGCCCATGAACCTATTCATCAAATCATCTGTCTCAGACACAATAAATTTACCAAGGAGGCCATTTCATCCTTTTTGAGAGGAAAGAGAAAGCGATAGGAGAAAGGAGAAAAAAAGAGAAAGGAGAAACAGAAAAGAGAATGAGAAAAAAAGGAGAAATAGAAAAGAAAAGAGATAAGAAAAAAGACAAGAGAGAAAAAAAAGAGAAAGAGAAAGAGGGAAGCGAAAGGAGAAAGAGTAAAGAGAACAAGAGAAATGAGAAAGAGTAAAGAGAACAAGAGAAATGAGAAAGAGAAAAGACAGAGAAATAAGAAAGAGAAAAGAAAGAGAAAGGAGAGAGAGAAATGAGAAAGAGAAAAGAAAGAGAAAGGAGAGAAAAAATAAAGAGAAAAGAGAAAAAGAAAGAGAAAAGGGAAAGGAGAAAGAGAAAGGGGAAAGAGAAAAGAGAAAGGAGAAAGAAAAGAGAAAGGGAAGCGAGAAAGAAGAGAAAGAGAAAAGAAAGAGAAAGAGAAAAAAGAGAGAAAAGGGAAAGGTGAAAGAGAAAGGAAAAAGAAAAGAGAAAGAGAAGAGAAAGAAAAAAGATAAGGGAAAGGAAAAAGAGAAAGGAAAAGGAGAAAGGAGAAAGAAAAGAAAAAGAGAAAAGAGAAAGGGAAGCGAGAAAGAAAAGAGAAAGAGAAAAGAAAGAAAAAGGAGAAAGAGAGAAAAAAAGAGAAAAGGGAAAGGTGAAAGAGAAAGGAGAAAGAGGAAGGTAAAAGAAAAGAGAAAGAGAAGAAAGAAAAAAGGAGATAAGGGAAAGGAAAAAGAGAAAGGAAAAGGAAAAAGAGAAAGGAAAAGGAGAAAAGAGAAAGGAGAAGAAAAGAAAGAGAAGAGAAGAGGAAGAGACAAGAGAAGAGAAGAGAGAAAGAAAACGAGGTCGTCTTCAAGAGATCACAAGTGATCCTTCACAAGAAGAAAATCATAATTTTTCATTTTTGTTTTCACTTGCTATAATTCATCGCCCCGTTTTCTTTCACACCAAAAAATCCGTATTAATAAAACACATTAATATTTCTAACAACAGACTACGTCATTTTCCTTATCTTATATGTTTTCCTCGTTCGGAATCTGGTATATAATTCGTATATTATTTTTATTCCATCTATATATATATATATATATATATACACACATATATATATATATATATATACTGTACCGTATATGACTTTAAAATCTTACCTGTTAAACGAAGTCTGTAGCAGTTTTAAAACTAATTTTAATTCAAATTTTCATATTCCTTCTATAAATGCGTTTTATAAATATTTCTTTTTTTATATATTTCTCGAACTGTAAAGTATTGTACCATATTTGATTTTAAAATAAAATATATGATTTTAAAATAAAATATATGATTTTAAAACTTATTTTCATTCAAATTTTGAAAAAGTTTCATGTTCTGCCAATACCCAACAGTGACCATGAAATTTTTCAAAAATAAACAATTATATTGCACATTTTCTGTAATAAAACAATTGTACAAAAATACAAAAAATCAAAATCAGATCACTAACACGAGATAAATATACATTCATAAATACGCACACATGAACATACGTGTGTACACATACAATAATCGCATAGTGACAGGACATGACAGACAGCACAATGCCACTAAACACCTCAATACCAAAAGCTGGGGAACATTGATGATCTTGACAACCGAATAGGAGAACGCATCTTTCTCACGATGCTAAGAGAGAGAGAGAGAGTGAGAGAGAGAGAGAGAGAGAGAGAGAGAGAGAGAAGGAAGCTATAGCCTTATTTCTAAAATAAGAAAGGCCCTCCCTGTACCCTAACCATATCCCTATACACAGGTTCCTTCCCTCTTAAAATAGGGGATAAAATTCGTGTATCGGAGATCGGGACAGGACAGGGACTCAAGCCCGTGGGAGCAAAGGCGATGAGCCCCGATGCTCACTGAATCTCAGACCCCGAGTCTTATTGCTGTTCCGTCATCATAACAATATAGCACACGTGGGGATTGGTTTGGGTAAAGGAATACAGACGAAAGGGGAATTACGAGAGGTAGGGGAAGGGGGGGGGGGGAGGAGTGATATCCCCCCCCCCAACATCTGCGGCCGATCGTCTTTTGTTCGAACCTGGGAAGAAAGAAAATCTTAGCGCGAGTTGGGTTCTCAAAGGTTTACTCACTTATATTTTTTTTTAGATCATGTGACCACTGAGGGGCGCTGGGTATCAACCCTTACGGAAGAGGCTTCCAGGGGCCATTTTCCCTTAGGAGGGGACAAGCAGGTGGTTAAACGCCTTCACAATGAATAAGAAAAGGCAACCCCAACAATTCCAGAAGACGTTTTTTAAATGCACAAGATATAGGTCG
>NW_027169866.1:195000-210000 GCF_036898095.1 Palaemon carinicauda | reverse complement strand
AGTCTGCAATTGAATTCTTTATTGTCAAAGGGATAAAGCTTATCCAGACAATTTTCACTTGTATGGGAGAGAGCACCGTCTAGCACTATACCTAACTCGCATGAATCCATTAAGTTTTTACGGAATTCAAATGAGTCAGCTGTACATATTTTTCTATCCATTGCGTCTGAACAGTGAGTTAATTGATTTAAGTCTTTAATGACCGTATATGTTTCCTTGTCTGGGGAAATCAATACGTGTCCTGTCAAACTGGATATTACTGGATTTGAGTGATTCGTCATGAAAGTCGGAAATGGTGATATCCTGTAAGATTGCCAGGCATCAGAAGAATCAAAGGGAATTGTAATCCTAATCTTGTTATTATCTACGTTTACTGTAATTAGGCTGTAATAAAATTCTAACCTATGTTCGTCTAACAAAGGAACATAGCCTAGTTTATCCCTTCCGTTCTTCAGAACTAATTTTAAGTAACGTATAGGCAACAAATGGGGGCGACAATACACCTTTAGTTGCTAACGTGATAGCTTCTACATAATCCTTGGATTTCTCAATGAAATGTGTAATTCTGTTATGTATGTGATCTATCTTTGAATCATAATACGTTAATGTTGCCAACAAATCCTGTACTTCCATAATTTGAACGATATTATCTGAATGTTCATTTAATAAATCCATAATTTTATTGATTGAAGCTAACTGATCCCTTAGTTCTGACATAATCAATTCATCTTTATGAGTCAAGAACTCAATTTTCTTATTTTGATTACTAATTTTAAGACGATTGGAAATTCCTAAACCAAAACTTGCAACAGACCCAAAGATGCTTAATGCAGCATAAATGAACGGATTCCGTCTTTCTTTATGTTCGTGTCCTACAGTCCACATCAAAAGGTCATAAGCCAAAGATCCTGTCTCGCCAGTCTTATTTTTCAAGTCATCAGATAGCATCTCTGCAACTTTTAATGTTGATCCAAGCAAACTCTTAGTAGTCAAATGAAAATGTCTTCTATGCAACTCATCCAATGATGCAGAAAACCTTGAAATGGCGGTTCTTAAGCTAATGACATCATTTTCTTGAAGAAAAATTGCTTGCATATTCACTTCTACAATTACGTTAGTTGACGTAATAAAAATGTCTTCTTGTCTTTCAACTATATTGCCATATTTAAAATATATATTTTTAGTCTTAGAACTCATCCCATACGAGAAAAATGTCTGAGCGAACAATATCACTCCCAACAACAAAAAATTCATCTTGGAAACCTGTAACGAGAAAAAATATATGTAATTACTCCTGTATTAAAAAGAAAACTTTTAATCACACAAAACAGAACAGAATTTTCCCTCACTTCTTTTCCTCTCTTTTCTTTTTAATTTCTTATGTGAGCCAATGGTACTATTCTCTCATCCGTGGGTTGGGCTACGTTTTGAATTCTAAACCTATTGGCCGTTAATGTTTCCAAAATGTTAAATGGGCCTTCAAACTTAGGTGTTAATTTATAGTTGAGCCCTTTTCTGACATTGATTTGAATATAGATGTTATCACCCACGGTATATGTTTTAGTTGGTTTCGCTATTTTATCATGATTCCTTTTCATTATGATTTGTGATTCTTCTAAATTCTTTCGAAGGATATCATATCGACTTATACTTGCATTTATACATTCTTTTAAAGGATTTGATAGATTAGTTGTAGGCGTTAATACATGGAAAGGTGTTCTAACTGGGGTACCATACAATGCTTCATGCGGTGACATTTTAATTGATATATGATATGAATGATTCAGAGTACTCAGTGCCGCCGGTATTGCAATATCCCAGTTGGGGTCTGATCCCCCTAGTGTTACCCTCAATATATTTAATATCTTCCTATTTGCTCTTTCCACTAGCCCATTCGACTCTGGGTGATATATCATGATATTAATCTTCTTTATGTTGAGGAATTCACACAATGAGGTAAGAAAGTGATTATTAAATTCACCACCCGAGTCTGAGATTATCATGTGTGGAATTCCATGTTTACAAATGTAACACTCGTAAAACTTTCTAGCGCATTCAATCGCAGTTTTAGTTTTAAGCGCTATTAGTTCTGTATATCGTGTTAAAGCATCTATAATTACTAAGAGGTGCTTATTTCCTCTGTCTGACTCGTAAAATCCTGTTAACAAATCTAAATGTATTCTTTCAAAGGGTTGATTGGGCACAGGATAAGCTCCTAGGCTGACAGGTGTTTTCGTATGCCCTTTGTTTTCCTGACATGTGCGACATTTAGCTATGTGTCTTTTTATATCTGTAAGCATTGTATGCCAATAAAACAATGATTTGGCTTTCTGTGACATTAATGAGAACCCAGGGTGTCCATGTAATGGATTTGAATGCAACCAATTCAGGACAGTGGAAATAAGTGAGATTGGTACTACTACCTGGTCGTTAGTTACATGTGGTGTATTGCGGGTTTTCCTTGTCACAGTCCTACACAGAATATTATCTTTGATTATATAATTCTGCTGCTTATACTTTATATATTCCTTTTCTTTATGATTGCCTTTCAAAGCATTTATAATTGTTTCTATTTTCTGATCTTTTCTTTGCTCAGTCTGTAACAATTCAGCACTCCAGCCTAAATCTTCCTGTTCAGATATTGTTTTTACAATAGGCATGGATGTTGATATATCTATTAATTCAGCTAAAGGCTCCGTACAAGATGACACGGGGTTGCGTGATAATGCATCCGCAATGATATTTGCTTTCCCAGGTAAATACCCGATTCTTGCGCCAAAATCTTGAATGATCAAATGCCACCGAGTTCGTTTAGGACTGTGATTGAAGCCTTTAAAGAACTCTGTTAGTGGTTTATGGTCAGTAAGAACCTTAATGGGATAACCGTAAATTATGAACTTAAAATGCACTAGCGAATTAACAATAGCTAGTCCTTCCTTGTCTATTACTGCATACTTACTTTCGGAAGTTCTCAATTTTCGAGAATAGAAAGCTATCGGGAAAAACTGTTTATCATATTGCTGAAGCAATACCCCTCCTACTCCTAAGTCTGAGGCGTCTGTTGCAATGAAGAATTCCTTACCGAAGTCAGGAAATTTTAAGATAGGAGAACTACACAGTTCATCTTTCAAAGTATTAAACGCCTGTTGATGTTGCTCAGACCATATGAAATCTACGCCCTTCTTCGTAAGATCAGTTAAAGGAGCGGCTATTATTGAATAGTTGCGTATAAAACGCCTGTAATATCCACTACAACTCAGAAATTGCTGTATTCCCTTGACATTAGTAGGTATGGGAAAATTACGTATAGCCGACACCTTATCATGGACTACTTTAAGACCTTGGCTTGACACCATGAAACCCAAATATATCAATTCTGTTTTGAAAAATTCACACTTACTAATCTTTACCCTTAAGTTATGTTGTCTTAATCTCTGTAGTACTAGTTCTAACTTACGTAGATGTTCTTCTAAGGTGTTGGAAAAGATTACAAGATCATCCATATAGGCATGCAATATATCCCCTAACAAGTCTCCAAACACTATGTTAATCATTCTTGTAAATGTTATAGGAGCACAACGTAAACCAAAAGGCATCCGTAAAAATTCATAATGTCCCCTGGCTGTGCTGAAGGCTGTGTATGGGATACTATCTTCTTCTAATGATATCTGGTGAAAGCCTTTAAGTAATTCCAAACTGGTAAAATATTTATTCTGACCTAACAAAGACAAAATATCGTCAGTACATGGCACTGGGAATCGATCAGGGATCGTTTCCTCGTTTAGACGACGAAAGTCGACGCAGATACGCCATGTTCGATCTTTTTTCGGTACAACTATTAAAGGAAAATTATAAGGGCTATTTGATTTTCTAATGACTCCTTCCTCTAACATTTTACCTACTTCATCATTTATTTCATTCTGGAATTTCATAGGGAGTCTGTACGAGGGTACATATATGATTTTCTGCTTGTCTTTTAACCTTATTTGATGCTCGATCACATCTGTTTTTCCTAAGGATCCATCCGTAGTGGAAAAGACATCTGTATATTTAGTTAAAAGTTCAAAAATTTTCTGCTGAATTTCTTCGTCTTGAATGTCCTTACTGATTTTATTTTTAATAGATCGCAAAAGGGATTCATCCGCAACTGATTGAGAGTGATTGATTTCAGCAACGGTAAGAATACGATGTTTATAAACTTCTACATCCAAGATATGTTGATTTTTGTGAATTACTAAAGTGTTATTTAAATGATTACAGACTTCGATATTACATTGCTGATATGAGCCTACTGTATAAATAGCTTGTGTGACAGACAATCCGTTAGTTTTCAAAGTATCGGAAAGGATTAATATTTCAGATCCCGGTAGTGTTTTCTTTATTTGCACTATTAAATTCGAAGGTATGTTTGGTTCGATATATTGCGTGCAAGATGATATTACGGGTGAACGAGAATTCTGCTGGGTCGCGTATATTATTTCTTTATTAGTGAGACAAGTTATTGGTTCTTCAACGTACGTTACGGTTACATTTGTCGTCTCCTTTTTATCCAAAACTGACTTTAAAGTATTAGAAGACTTATAGAATTTCCCTTTGATATACACGCCGTGCTTGGCAGGAGCTAAGATAATGTTTTGATTTCCCATAGATGGGTATCCTATAATTACAGCTGGATACATATTAATGTTTTTTACAACAACAAATGTATCGGCAAACGTGCGATTACCGACTCTGAACTGAATATGAGTTATGCCTATGACGTTTAATTCATTATTTCCTATACCTGAAAGTCTAATTCCTGATTTTTCAATCGGAAAGTTCGAAAACAACAAATGATGCGTCTTCAAATCCATAATATTACGTGGACTACCAGAGTCAAAAAATAACGTAAAGGATTTGTGTTCTAAATTTACACCATATAAGGTTGGTCGTAACTCATTTTGGCTTATTATTGTATGAATTCGTTGCAAATCTACGGGAGCATGCACTGTTTTACTTAATTCGGCCGTGTGTTTCATAGGAAAATCTATTGTCTCACAATTATCTGATAAAACATTAAATTGATTATTCAATACTATTGATGTTGACATAAATGACCTTGACCCAACATCACTCTCTTCCCCTCTAGAGTTAACTATGTGGTATTTGCTTTGCTCTGCACATTCTGAAAATTAGACTGACCTTGCGAGGTCTGGTTTGACGGCCCAGGCTCAGCGATATTTGAAGAAGTGTTTGTTTGTTTCGGATTCTGAACTGCATTGACATTTTGTTGTTTCTTCTTATTGTTAAAATGAGGATTTTTCTTTTTATTTCCATATGGAACTGACTGTGGAATTGACTGTGTATTTCTAGGATATTGTTGTGTCTTACGCGCGTAACATTGACTATAAGAATGTGATGCTGTGTTGTGAACTGAGCAAAATTTCGTTCTACAGTCTGCGCTTATGTGACCTTGACGTTTGCAGTTGTAACACGTCACTCCCGCTACTGGACTGTTAATTACGTTCACTGTTTGTGGTTTTGTTTCATTCTTAGCAAAAACTTGAGTTAACACGGGATCGAGATCTGGACACTTGGACATGTGTTTCTTTATCTGTTTATAGACATTCAATTCCGTACTTGCAGGCATTAACTTCTTATCAAAGCACCGCACTAAAGCTTCAGGCAACATAAGTGTCATGCAAGTTAAATACATTAATCGTAAAAAATCTTTCACGGAGATGTTATCGTTAGTAACCCAAGTGGAATTACCTAAAATGTCCTGATATCCGTTAAGCCTATCAGCTATGAGAGCTGCTCTCTCAATAACATTAAGCCGATTCATAGTGGCTTGATTAAGTGTATTTCGTAACGTTAACACTACATCCAAGGCTTCCTCACCCCCATAGATCGCGCGTAACCTATCTTTGAAATCATCCCAAGTAACTGCTTCTTGAAATGAAACACCTCTTAAATACGCACTCGCATCCCCCTTAGAAAAATCTATAAAACTTTTAGCTTCTTGTAATTGTACAAAAGGATCTACGATTTGTTTGGCATTTAAATGGGCATCAACGGATGAAATCCATGACTCCACATTTTGTGGCAAGAACCCGTTGACCCGACCTTGAAAAGGAAGGATTGCTGACCTGGCATTTACAAGCGTCACAATTGGAGGAGGATTAGCCTGGCCTACACCACTAGGTCCAGGGGTAGGGCTGACAGGAGGAGCCATGACTGCTGTATTTTTTTTTTCTATCTCTTTGACCCCTTTCAATTCTATCAAAATATCTATATGAGTACAGACGCCCACTGCGTAAACGCATATGTATAATAAAATTCCCCCAACAATGTTACTAATCCCAAAACATTTCCCCCAAGAGTTTCTGAAAGAAAAAGGAATTAGCACAAAGAAAGAAAAATTCTAAATGAGAATTCGGAGTTTCTTATAACAAAGTTTAGGAATTCACTCACCCCAGTAATAATTGACTAACGACTTGTGATAACTACACTTCACTGCCCAAACTGAAATGAATACAAAATATCTGTACTTAGCTTATATATGAAGTCGACACGTCCTCTCTCTCTCTCTCTCTCTTGATGTTTTGTTAGCGATGTCTCGTTCTAGTTTCTTGTTGAATGTAGTTCTTCCTGGATATGTCTTGCAATTGTTGAACGCCAGTCCTTGGGTTTCCTAGGATGTTGATTGAAGATTCAGGTTGTATACTAACATATGTTGATGTTAGCTTTTCCGTTGGACTTAGTCAAAATTGTAGATTCTTGTAGATAATGTTGAGTTCTTGAAGATCTTTCTCAGGTTTTACAGCTTTTATTTTGAAGTCTTGAAGATCTTTCTCTGGTTTTACAGCTTTTATGTTGAAGTCTTGAAGATATTTCTCTGGTTTTACAGCTTTTATTTTGAAGTCTTGAAGATTTTTCTCTAATTCTTAGAGTTTAACCGCTGTCTTAGAGTTTAACCGCTGTCTTAGAGTTTAATCGCTGCCACCATTTATTGGCGTGCTACTGTATTAAGCACACATTTAAGTATGAGTTGTTTTCAGATGTATTTAAATGGATTAACTGAATACATCTTAATAGTTTTTAAGTTTTATTCTATAAAACAACAGAGTTAAACATCTCCATCACTGGAGGAAGCTGTGTTGGTCCAGATGACCAATTCTGGTGAAGTTTAGATATGAACTGAATAAATTATCGATATCACAGATATCGTATGCTTGGTTTACTTTAGCCACGTGACGGAATCGTAAGACACCTGCATCCGGTGACGTCACAAACTTTCACACGATGAGACAATGTGTTGACGTTTAAGAAGAATGTCAATTTGCCGAGGTTTGCATAGGTTTGCATTATACGTCCGGTTTACAATTTGAATGACTACAGCAAATCCCAGGGTTAGCTCTTCCAACCAACATGACATATTACGTCATTTGTTTTAAACATGTAATATTAACTATTCTAATCATTACATATACACACACACACACACACATATATATATATATATATATACGTATATATATATATAATATATATACGTATATATATACATATATATATATATATATATATATTTATATATATATATATACATATATATATATATATATATATATAGATATATGTATATAAATATATATATATATATATATATATATACATATATCTATATATATATATATATATATATAAATATATATATATATATATATATATATAAATTTTTGCACATTTAAACGTGTTTCTTTCATATTTCAAATAAGCCATATATATTAATACATTAAAGTCTGGATTCTCTTAACGACCTCGGCATCAGAGCCCTAGGCGGGGACCGCCCAAAGATTATGATATCGGACCGGCGGGGATTTGAACCCTCGTCCAGGATATCTGTATGCTAGTGACCATACCACTCAGCCACGAAGAAAGATAAAAGTCAATGGCAATTTTCTATACATATACCTGTCAAATTCAGGTTTTCTGTACTTAGAATTAAAATCAACCCATCTTCACCATCGTAGCTAATTGGCAGGTTTGGGACTTGGCATTCGATTAATGATAAATTTTTGCACATTTAACGTGTTTCTTTCATATTTCAAATAATGCCAAGTCCCAAACCTACCAATTAGCTACGATGGTGAGGATAGGTTGATTTCAATTCTAAGTATAGAAAACCTGAATTTAACAGGTATATGTATAGAAGAATTGTCATTGACTTTTATCTTTCTTCGTGGCTGAGTGGTATGGTCACTGGCATACAGATATCCTGGACGAGGGTTCTAATCCCCACCGGTCCGATATCATAGTCTTTGGGCGGTTCCGCCTGGGGCTCTGATCCCGAGGTCGTTAAGAGAATCCAGACTTTAATGTATTAATATATATGGCTTATTTGAATATATATATATATATATATATATATATATAGTATATTCATTAATTGCTATCAAGTATTCATTGATTGCATCCCTATAACTTACACCATAAAGAGAAAAAGTACAATATCCCTTTTATATATAAATTGTTGTCTTATTTGAAATGGCGAGTGAACTAGCAGATAAGAAAATATTTTAAGCCTCGAGTAAGATTTCGGTTGTTCGTGAATGTACTCTCAATATCACAAGGAATCAAAAGAAACAGCCATTGCGTGGATAATTTGACTGTTAGAAAAGGAAAACGTTTGGTAAATTCACTATCTGTTACTGCAGAAAACTGCGGTCTAGTTCATGTTCAAGTGTCTCCTGCTATTCTTATTGCAATAAACGTTCTTAAGAACACTAACGCAGATGTTTCTATTCGAGCGAGCTAGCTATTCCCAGCAATCTTTGAGTAGAGTAAATAAATCACTAAAAAATGTCGTCCAAATGTAGGATTTAACTTCCACTAAGAAAATAGTTCTATTTTTTCCATTGTTTGTAATACTTTTAATAAAGCATTTATTCATTTGGTGGCCTAAATAAGTTTTGGAATTTGTATCTAATTCAAAATTATCCTTCTTATCCTCTTATTATTTACACCAACAACAAATATATTACTTAGAATAAATGTTAATATGAATAATATTGAAACAAAGTTTCCTTTAAAACAGAGTAGCCTATAAACGTAATGATTACCTTTTATTACCACTTTTTATATGAATGGTAGAATATTAATTTGGTTGAATACAGAGAAATATTCACTGACTAAGATTAACAGTTTGAAAAGTAATAATTCTGTCATATGATATGCTTTCTCGTACAGGGGCTATATATCAATATTACCATATCAAAATAATGTTGATAAATTGGCATAATATCCTTATTACACTCTATTTATATAAAATCCCCCGAGCATAATTTTTTAAACTATAAATCCAGGGTTTAATGATTTGGGAGATTATGGCAAGCATTGAATTTCAAGCCAATAATTTGGATTTCTTGGCCGCCAGTTTCCGTTGATTTCAGTACCACACTGGTAACCAAAATAGATGTATCATAAGAATCAAGGTCCATATAACTCCTTGCAACAAATTCCAGGATCAGTTTAGGAATGTCAATGAACAGTAAAATGAAAAATAATGTTTTAATATGGCAGAAATAGAGACGAGACAGTAATCATTATGTATAACGTTACTGTATTCTTATTTAGTGTTTATTATCCAATTACAAAATCTAAAATCAATCCAATTGAAACGTCTTCTAAATAATATCTGAAAAAAAGCTTACATACTTTGAAACAAGGATTCTTTAAAATAAGAAAATAATCTTTGCAGATGTTTTCAGTGAAATTTTGTACGTGCTATTGTTCAAATAATGCGTGTGTTTAATATATATAATATATATTATATATATATATGTATATATATATATACTATATACTATATATGTTAAATGACTGACATTTTCGGAAATGATGAAATCCCTGTTTAAATTGACAATTAATTGTCAAAGTAAGTCCCTCCTAACAATGCTGTTATGCCAAGATTGGTCCAGGAAGCAAAATTCTTTAAAAAAATATATACATAAACATTTCATTTTCAGGAATAAATACTTTTGCAAAAATCTGCAAGAATCCGTTGTCAAAGTAAACTCTTTCTAACAGGATTGCTAAACCAAGAATTGGCCTATGTTTGTTGTTTTGGCCAATTTGAGATGAAGTTTAAGCACAATTAGGTGGACATTACGGGAAAGTCAATTAAAGCTACCATGGAAAAGGTGCAATTTACAATTAATTAGCATCAAAGCACAAGCAGAGGCCTTGAGTGGAAATATAATCAGTTTTATGAAATGTGACAAATAAAAAATAGTGGCATAGAAATTATGACTTTTAATAAGATAACCATTATTGACCATATATATATATATATATATATATATGTATATATATACTAATACATATATATATATATATATAATATATAATATGTATATAAGCATATACATAAAATAATATATATTTTTTTTACTTATATATCTATCTATCTATTCATCTATCTATCTATCTATATATATATACATATACATATACATATGTATATATATATATATATATATACACACACACACATATATAAATATATATATAATATATATATATATATGTATATATATACATATATAATATATATATATATATATATATATTATATATATATATATTATATATATATGTATATAGTATATACTATATATATATATATAAAATATTATATATATATATATATATATATAAACACATATATATATAATATATATATATGTATATATATTATATATACTATATAAATATATATATATATATTATATGTATATATATATATATGTGTGTGTGTGTGTGTGTGTCTATATAAATATATATAAATATATATATATATATATATATATTTGTAAGTATACTGTATAAATATATATATAGTATATATATATAGTATATATACATATATGTATATTATCTATATATAGATACTACTCCGCTAAAGAGTTTTGGGGTCCTTTGACTGGCCAGACATTACTACTTTGGATCCTTTTCTCTGGTTACGGCTCATTCCCCCCTTCCCCCTACACATACCCCGAATAATCTGGCCTATTCCTTTAATATTCTTTTCTGTCCTCATACACCTGACAACACATTAAATTACCAAACAATTCCTCACCTAAGGTGTTGATTACTGTACTGTAGTTGTTCAGTGGCCATTTTCTTCTTGGTAAGGATAGAAAAAGCTCTTTAGCTATGGTAAACAGCTCTTCTAAGAGAGGACACTCCAAAATCAAACCATTGTTCTCTTGTCTTTGGTAGTGCCATAGCCTCTGTACCATGGTCGTCCAGTATCTTGGATGAGAGTTCTCTTGCTTGAGGGTACATTCAGGCACACTATTCTATCTTATTTCTCTCATTTTAATGTTACCTGTTCCTGAAATATTTTATTTTTCCTTTTCTTCTTTCCCTCACCTTGCTATTTTCCCTGTTGTAGCCTTTGGGCTTAAAGCATCCTGCTTTTCCAACTAGGGTTGTAGCTTAGCAAATGATAATATATATATACATATATATATATATAGTATATATATATATATATGTATCATCATCATCATCATCTAATCCTACGCCTCGGTTATATTTTGCCAGTTGTTGCTATCATGAGATTTCAATTTGATGCTTCTGTATTCATAATATACTACTTCACGCTTCGTAGTCCTCATCCATATAGGCCTGGATCTTCCGACTCTTCTGGGGCCTTTTGGAGCCCAGATAAAAGTTCGGTGAACTAATCTCTCTTGAGGAGTGCGATGTGCATGCCCAAGCCATCTGCATATACCCCTTCCCCCCAATGGTCTCATCCACATATGGCAATCGAGTAATCTTTCTTATGGTTTCAATTGCTAATCCTGTCATACCCATTTAACTCCAAATATTCTTTTGAGGGTTTTGTTCCGAAATCTACTAAATCTGTTGGAGATCGTTTCTTTTTCATACTATAACTCTTGTCCACAATGTTAATGTTCCATAAATTATATATATATATATATATATATATATATAAAATAATATATATATATTATATATATATTCCATCATAACACGTTACTAGTCCACTACAAAGCAAAGGTCTCATATATGTCATTCAATGCTAGTCCACTGCCGTAAACTTATAATTTATAAATATATATATATATATATATATATATATACTTATATATATATACATGTATACATATACTTATATGTATATGTATATATATATTATATATATATATATCATTATATGCTAAGCTACAACCCTAATTGGAGAAGCAGGATGCTATAAGCCCAGAGGGCCAAACAGGGAAAATAGCCCATTGAGGAAAGGAACCAAGGAAAAAATAAAATATTTTAAGAATAGTAACAACATTAAGATAAATATTTCCTATATAAACTGTAAAAACTTTACCAAAACAAGAGGAAGAGAAACTAGATAGAACAGTGTGCCCGTGTGTACTCCCAAACAAGATACCTCTAACCCGAGACAGTGGAAGACCATGGTACAAAGGCTATGGCACTACCCAAAACTAGAGAACAATGGTTTGATTTTGGAGTGCCCTTCTCCTAGAAGAGCTGCTTACCATAGCTAAAGAGTCTCTTCTACCCTTACCAAGAGGAAAGTAGCTACTGAACAATTGAAGTGCAGTAGTTAATCCCTTGGGTGGAGAAGAATTGTTTGGTAATGTCAGTGTTGTCAGGTGTAAGAGGACAGACAGAGGAGAATAAGTAAAGAATAGGCCAGACTATTCGGTGTATGTGTAGGTAAAGGGAAAGAACCGTAACCAGAGAGAATGATAAAATGTAGTACTGTTTGACCAGTCAAAGGAACCTCTCTCTCTCTCTCTCTCTCTCTCTCTCCTCTCTCTCTCTCTCTCTATATATATATATATATATATGTATATATATATATATATATATATGCTGTATATATATATATATATATATACATATATATACATATATATATGTATACATATAAATAAAGGAATATATATATGTATATATATGTAGATATATATATATATATATATATAAATATATAAATATATATATATATATATATAGTATATACATATATATATATACATATATATATATATATGTATATATATATATATATATATATGTATCTAAGAAAATTAGTCTGTGTCTCTCAGTCAATGTGTGTCTCAATAGTGAACTAATAACTGTTAAATTGTTGCGGACGTTGCATTGATTAGAGAAAGATTGTTGCGATGTCCATTGAAGTGTTGTGTTTCACCTTTGTAAATCGATGATATTATGTGTGATTGAACGTTAGCACTCCAAAGAACAATAATAATATTACGGAATTCATTATAATCTTCTTTTAGTTACTCTCTCTTTTTCTTGATCAAGGTATTTGTATGTATTACATGCTTATCAGCATGAGAATTCACACACAAAATACACACGCATATATATATATATATATATATACATATATATATATATATATATAAAGATATAGATATTATGTTGTATTTTGAATATAATGCAAATATAAAATTCACATTGGTATATACATTGTATTTATAGTAATATGAATATTCAAGCATGCACACATACACGCACACACACACACACACACACATATATATATATATATATATATGTATATTTATATATATATATATATATATATATATATATCTATATATACATATATATATATATATATATATATGAATATATGTGTATATTAATATATACACATATATATATATATATATATAATATATGTATACATTATATATGTATATATATATATATATAATATATATAAAGATATAGATATTATGTTGTATTTTGAATATAATATATAGATAGATAGATAGATAGATAGATAGATAGCTAGATAGATAGATACATAGATAGATACATAGATAAATACATAGACAGATAGATATATAATTTCCTGCTTGATATAGCTAGTTGAATATTGGGTCCCAAACATAAATTCTTAACAATGTTTTGATTCAATACTTTCTGTTGAGAATACTCATATTCGTTGGCTTCCTGAACCTTTCTCAGTTTTTTTCCGTAAATTTCATCTTTTGTTCCTAGAACCAAATTAGAACCCCAGCGAGGCCACCAAGTCTTATATACTAGATTACAATCCTTGCTTGTGAATACGTCTCATGTTTTTGGGTGTAGTGTTTAAGTCTTGATATATCAAAATATTTACAATACTTTAGTTGAATATTGGGTCATCCCTCTTATAAAAATAATTATGGCTTTGTTGCAATCCAGGTAATTTTTTTTAATACTGTTACAAAAAATCTTCCTTTATTTGGTGGGTCGTTTTCTTATTGTAATAGCTTTTGTTTACCTCAGTTTCCAGTATATATGAAAGAAAACAACCACGCAATCTAGTTTCTGAAATATATTTACCTTTCGCCTCCGCATTTTTTTTCCTTATTGTGGTAGGATATTTAAACCCTGCTTTTTTAATGTTGGGATATAATAATTTGAGTTTTGATGTGGTCTTGTAAATACAGACATACTGCATGTATTTTGAGGCTGAACATTTCCTTGTCTACCTTTACGGACAGTATTCGGAATGAACGTCATTTTTTGAAATACTTGATCAGATATACTCAACATAAGGAAATATACCGTACATGCATCACATACGCTCGTGCACTGTAACAGTATTTGTGTTTTGTTTTGTCTTTGTCGTAATTGCTCTCCCCTTTGGATTGATAACCTGCCATGCCTACGTATGCTTGTGCTGATCTGTTTGAATTTTTTTAACCTCCTTTCCCTGATGCTGTTGTTATAAAAGTTCGCTGTTAGTTGAAATAAAGTTAGTTGCATTCACGAGAGTCTCTCAGTTACAACGTAACAGCTTGCCTGCACATTGGTGACCTATGGGAGTGTTCAAATCACTCACTCTCCCTCTCACTGCCATGCCTTACTGATGATGCTGCTAACAGACACTGACTCTGCTATCAAGCCTTTGCCAGTTTCGTATAAATAGCGTAACTCGGTGAA
>NW_027169866.1:185000-190000 GCF_036898095.1 Palaemon carinicauda | reverse complement strand
ATTCCCCTTTTCAAAATAGGATATTGTTTTATTCCTTGAAAACGAATATCCTTTACCTATTTTTTTTATCTAAAGGTTTAACCATGTTTATATAATTTTAACTTTTGATATATCTATAGAGAAATACAATTTTATTATTCAAGTAGCATAACCTTCAATTAAAACAATATAACTGCTGAAAGAAATTTTGAGAAATTAAGAGTGCAACCAACTTATTTATATTTTGATTAGATTAGGTTATGATTTTCTTCTATATAGCCCAGTGCTAGGGCCGCTGAGACCATTCAGAGCCAGTATAGATATGTGTAAAACCCAGCATTGTAGTAATGAGGAAAACCCCGAAGAGATTGGACAACAAGATGGAAGCGAGTAATGAGAAACTGAGGGAAGTTAGAAAGACCAGGAGCTCAACTTCATTTTAATTCAAATTGCCAGAATAAATATCAGCTCCTGGAATAAAGCTTCTAATCCTCATTTCCCTTCATATAAACTTTATTAAAAGTTTCTCAATTAACTGTGCATTGCCAGGCTTTTATTATCCACAGGCTTTTGATGTTTTAGAGTTCAGCTGCTGGAATCTGTGTAAAAATGCGCCTCCTCCTTTGGGTTGGATTCGTTTGCTAGAACACCTGTGAAAACAGAAAAAGAAAAAAAAAATCATTAATTGCGATCTCTGACTTATATATTTCCTTTGACATAATGAACAAAACATCCTACATATAAAAGAATGGGGAAAAAAATTTCCTAATTTCAGAGAGAAATCGATTTTTTTTTATGTTTGTTGAATTATTCAGAACCAAAAAATTTATTTCTAAATAATTTCTTTTGGTAATCGTCTCGTTCGACTCTAAGAGATTCATGACTTTATAATTTGTTATCTAAGTTTAATATTAATCTTTTTTATCTCATCCAATTCTCAAATGATAAGAAAGATGATAAAAGAACTCATGGCTATGCCACATACCTTCCAAAACTACACCTTTTCTTTTAAAAGGAAGAACTTTAATGAAAATATTCATAATGTGTACACCAATTCACACAAGCAAAAATGATTTAATGCAGGAGTCTGTTTCCTTTTCTTCCACGAGTTGCAAAATATGATTCTGTTTCAGATTTCCGGTTAATCGCTCTGGGAAACGATGTCCAAAGGGAACACGTTGGCGTTTTCTGAGCATATGTGGAATTGAAATCTTAATGTCTCTCTGCCTGGGAGATTTATTATTTCTGTTATTCTTTTTTTTTCACATTTACTTTGGTAAATAAGGCTAGTCTAAGATTTATTACGTATATGTGATTGTTTTATTTGGTTATGCATTCGATTTTTAGATAGCTTAATATGATATGTAAGAGATTATAGATAAGAGTGCAAATGTTATGATGTCAGATTTCATATATTTTTTTATAATTATTTGACATCACTAGAGTCAATTGCCACATTTTTCTATTCTAATTATCTCAAGAAATGTAAACTTAAGCATACGAACCCAATGCTTTTCAAATCAATAATGAATTTGCCTAACGAAGACATAACAATATCTTTATGGAATAAAGCTAGCCTGTAAACAGTCAATGTCAGATTCGACACACTACCGTCTATATCCTTTATGATACTCTCATAAATTGTTAAAATCAAAGGGGGTTGTTACAAATGCTCACTGCATAAGAAATATTTAATTGTTATATATATATATATATATATATATATATATATATATATATATATATATATATATATATATTAATTTTTTATTCAAATATCTAAAAGTGTTACTTAGCAGTAAAGTTCCATGTAATATGACTTATTTTATATGCGTAATATATATACTGTGTATACATATATATATATATATATATATATATATATATATATACTGTATATATATATATATATATATATATATATATATATATATATACTGTGTATATATATATATATATATATATATATACTGTGTGTGTATATATATATATATATATATATACAGTATATATATATATATATATATATATATATATATATATATATATATATATATATATATATATATATATATATATATATATATATATATATATATATATACACAGTATATATATATATATATATATATATATATATATATATATATATATACATATATATACATATATATATATATATATATATATATATATATATGTGTATATATGATAATAATTATTAACGAGATGGAAATTTTTACTTTGAACCAATATTTTCAATTAGTTAAATCTAAATCTTATTGCATCATGTTTTCTTTTTATTCAAGTTAATAAATAAATTAATCAATCAAATTTTATTACCATCTCTTTTCATTATCCTCGATTTTTCAATACGTTTTTCCTCCTAGCATTATTATTATTATTATTATTATTATTATTATTATTATTATTATTATTATCATTATTATTATTATTATCATTATTATTATTATTATTATTATTATTATTATTATTATTATTATTATTATTATTATTATCTTAGTTACAACCACAATTGGAAAAGCTGAATGCTATAAGCTCAATGGCTCCATCTGGGAGAAATAACTCACTGAGGAAATGTATAAAAGGAAATAAATAAATAAATCAATAATTGAAAAGAATATAAAATATTTCAAGACCAATAACAACATTGAGTGTAATTATTACAATTATTATTCTTCAATTTTTTTTTAATAACTAGTCATGTAATAAAAAAACCTTCCTTTTGTGACAGCTCTTGTCTCTCAGGATAAGGGTTTTTATTTGTGAGATTATGATTTATCTCAAGAGTGTTACTTTGCTCAAGAGGGTGAGACACTTTTCTTTGATCAAAAATGAGGTACCAACCCCCTTCCCTTCGCCAGTCCCTTTGAACTTGTTGATTTCTTGACTAAGGCTTGACATCTCAAGGATACTTGTGTCTAAGGCTTCCCTTCCTCTCAACTCGAGAACTCTCTCTCTCTCTCTCTCTCTCTCTCTCTCTCTCTCTCTCTCTCTCTCTCTCTCTCTCTCTCTCTCTCTCTCTCTTTCTGCTTAAAATGTTTAGTCTGGATAGAAAATATAATTAAGTTGAGACTAAATCTGCCAATAGTTGAAGAAAAAGAAGAATAAGAAGAAGGAGAAGAAGAAGAAGAAGAAGAAGGAGAAGAAGAAGAATAATAATAAGAAGAAGAAGAGATAAATGAACAGGATATGTGTAAGGATGCAGAGGAAATCATTGACATAACTTATGATGCCATTCAACAACATACTTATGAAGAAATAAATTATCAGATTGAAACAAATAATAGACCCAAGAGACTCTACCCGGACCTACATACTTATAGGGAAGAGCAAGAAGAAGAAAAAAAAGAAAAGAAAGATATAGTCTGCAATTTGCTGAAAAGAGGGAATTGCAGATTTGGCGAAAGATGCTACTACAAGCAACCAAAGATATGCCATAATTATGAAATATATGGTAAATGTGCGTATTTAGACGGATATAGAGATGAATGTAGAGATCTCCATCCAAAAATATGCAAAAACCCAAATGAAGGAAATAGATGCAAATACAACAAATAATGTCGATATTTGCATCCTGCAACCATGAATGAAAGTAAGAAAACTCAGCAAACAGAAAAGAAAAAGGAAAGCAACAATTAAACAAAAAAAGAAACAAAAAAGCAGGCCGAGTATATACCGCGCTATGCACCAAAGGCCCCAAGAAATGATACCTTTCAACATTTAGAGCACAACTACAAGGAATGCATCTATAATGCCAGGGGTTGGTGCAGATATGGGGATAATTGCAGGTATACAAAAAAAAAAAAAAATAAAAAAAAAAAAAATAAAACATGAAGGCGAAAGAGCAAATATAATAGAAATGTTGGATTTTTAAATGGCAGAATTTCTGGAAATGAAGAAAAGGACATCGTATCAGAACAGGAAGGAAGCATGGGAGAATCCATGTTATTACCAATATTAAATAATGGGGATGAAACACAAACCATTATAGTGATGAATGCAAAGAGTTTAGTCACGAGTAACTCTAAAAGGAAAATAGAGTTCTTAGATGAACTAACCCAAATTGAAAAAAATAGATATATTAAATATAGGCTAAGTGAAACATGGTATTTCCAAGAGACGGGCAGTGATGATCAGATAAAGGGTTTCCAAACATATAAATCACTTAGAACAAATAGGAATCAAGGGGGAACCGCAATATATGGAAGACATAAATCAAGGAAAAGTCTGTGAAAAATACAGCAACACAGAATGTGAATTGATTGTGGTAGAAATTGAATTTGAAAAACTAGTGAATATTGTAGTTTACAGACCCCCAAATACAAAGGAGTATGCCATAATAATAGAAAAAAAATAGATGATATATGTAGATACCATAAACACTGGAATATACTCCTATCCGGAGATTTTAACTTCCCTTTCGTGGATTGGAAAGAACGGATAGAAGAAAGTGGTTGTATATATACATATAAAAAAGAGAATAATAGTAGCGCAGAGGATAAGAGGCAATTTAAAAAGCTTCAAGATATTCTATTAGAACATAATATGCAACAAATAAACCACATTCCAACAAGAAAGGAAAATGACCTAGATCTAGTTTTTGTGAATGAGGTGAATTATGTTAAAGAAATAATAGTGTATACCACGGGAATTTCAGACAACACTGTCATAGAATTAATAATCCATTCAAAGGCAAGTGATCACAGAATTATTCAAAGCACAAAACGTTGGGAAGGATATGGAAAATATTATTTTTACAGTAAGAATATAAAATGGTCAGAAATAAATGAAGAACGGAACAAAGAATCGAGAAATGTATTTGTAAGTGATAATATACAGGTAAATATGGATATATTGTAAAAAATACTTGAGAAAATTTGTGAAAAATATGTACAAAAAAAAAAAAAAAAAAAAAAAAACATGCATACCATGAGACAGAAGGATCTTGTTTCAGAAAATTTGAAAATGGAAGAAAAATCTTGCAAAAGATAAAATGT
>NW_027169866.1:165000-177500 GCF_036898095.1 Palaemon carinicauda | reverse complement strand
TGGTATTGTAATAATACTGTATGGATTGTTTAAAAGATTTATTCGTAAGATTATAATAACTTTCAATGGGAATTTCATTTGAAAGCATAAAAGAGAGCTCTTGTAGATACTGATAAATAATAGTTAATATCCTGGACATATACAAATAGTTTTTTGAAAAAAAAAAAAAATAAAATAAAATAAAATACATGACCTAAATGGATATACATTTGGTGAGATTATCATATTTATTTTCTATAATCCTATCTTCTTCCATAGCATCCTCTCCTCCTTTCAATTTGAATGGACATATAATTTCCTCAAGCCTACTCGTAGCTGAATTTTTTTTTCAGCAGTGAAAAGCCAATATATAAAAACACAAATTTAAAAGATTGATTGATTATTAGTTATCTGGTACCCTAATATTTAAGGCAATTGACGCAAATATTATTTGTTATAAATAAATAAATAAATATTAATTCAGTTTCAAACAAAAAAGCAAAAACATCCATATAATATTTAGATAGGTTTCAGAAGACCTGCTTCGGGAATGAATTTAAAATTACCAGTATTATTGTACGACACACCATATCTTAAAATCTTGGCAAGGAGGAACCTGCCATCCTGGGCCTCAAACAGATGTGTACTTCTTTCAGTAATATAAATGGGGCATTCGATCAACAAATGTCTCGCAGTCAAGGGTACCAAACAGTCGTTGCAATAGGGCTGAGTGTGACCAATGTGGAGTCAATAGAGAGACTTCTCCCAGTTTCTCTCATTTTACTGCCATCTAGACTATCCCAGTGTTGTTGCAAATTATTATGAAACAATTTCTTGATGGTATGTAAGAAATCATTACAAGGAATGGGATACCTTCTTGGTAACAACTCGGATGCAGCATTCTTCGCCAGCAAATTTGCCCTCTCATTCCCAAACACACCTACATATTCTGGAACCCAATAAAATCCAACTATTATACATCTCCGTCCAGTAATAAAAAGCCATTTTAAAATCTTTAAAACTAAAGGGTTACTAAAATTAAAAACTTTTGATGTTTGTAGGACACCCCTTGCATCACTAAAAAATGGTAAGATTACCATCCTTCTCCAAGGTTAGTATGGCATACATTTCGCAGTAAATATGGAAGCTGTTAGAGGTAGTGCACCTCTACAGTTAAAACCATTACTATGGACTCCAAATCCAACGCCAGCATCAGATTTGGAGTCATCAGTATATACAAAAGATGATTCCCTATGTTCTGCAACTTGTTTTTCTCTCTAAAGGTAACCTTATTACATATACAAAAGACTTACTCTGTAAAATTTCATCCTCTCTCTCTCTCTCTCTCTCTCTCTCTCTCTCTCTCTCTCTCCTCTCTCTCTCTCTCTCTCTCTCTCTCTCTGAAGGTACCCTTATTTCATATACAAAAGGTTTACTCTGTAAAATTTCATCCTCTCTCTCTCTCTCTCTCTCTCTCTCTCTCTCTCTCTCTCTCCTCTCTCTCTCTCTCTCTCTCTCTCTCTCTCAAGATAAACATATTTTATATACAAAAGGATTACTCTTAAAAATTTCAACCTTCCTCTCTCTCTCTCTCTCTCTCTCTCTCTCTCTCTCTCTCTCTCTCTCTCTCTCTCTGAAGATAACCCAATTTCATATACAAAAAACTTACTCTGTAAAATTTCATCCTCTCTCTCTCTCTCTCTTCTCTCTCTCTCTCTCTCTCTCTCTCTCTCTCTCTCTCTCTGAAGATAACCCAATTTCATATACAAAAAACTTACTCTGTAAAATTTCATCCTCTCTCTCTCTCTCTCTCTCTCTCTCTCTCTCCTCTCTCTCTCTCTCTCTCTCTCTCTCTCTCTCTCTCTGGTGCAATACAAGTAAGATATAGTACAGTATTCTTAACCCGCAACAATTACTAAGGAAATGCGATGTATGCCACGTGCTGACACATCCTAATTGTGCTGAAGTGCAACAAAAAAATTAGTACTAAAGACACAAAGGTATGCTGCTCAACATGCTTAGTATGGATAGAAAATATAATTATGTCTAGACAGAATCTGCAATTAGTTGTAGAAGAAGAAGAAGAAGAAGAAGAAGAAAGAAGAAGAAGAAGAAGAAGAAGAAGAAGAAGAAGAAGAAGAAGAAGAAGAAGAGAAAAATTAACAGGATATGTGGAAGGATGCAGACGAAATCATTGATATACCATATGATGCCAATCAAAAACATAATTACGTAGAAATAGAATATCCTATGGAAACAGATAATAGACCCAAGAGACTCTACCCGGACCTACATAATGTTAGAGAAGAGCAAGAACAAGAAAAAAAGGAAAGAAAGATATAGTTTGTAAATAACTGAAAAGAGGGAATTGCAGATATTGCGAAAGATGCTACTACAAGCATCCAAAGATATGCCATAATTATGAAATATATGGTAAATTTGCGTATTTAGACCTATATGGAGACAAATGCAGAGATCTCCATCCAAAATTATGCAAAAACTGAAAGGAGGAAAAGGATGCAAATTCAAAAAAAAATTTCGATATATGCATCCTGCAACCATGAATGAAAGTCAGAAAACTCAGCAAACAGAAAAGAAAAAGGAAAGGCAAATTTGAAAAAAAATAAAAAAAAACAAGCCGAGTATATACCACACTGTGGGCAAAAGGCCCCAAGATATGATGCCTTTCAAGCCAAATATGCATAATTAGAGCTCAACTACAAAGAATGCATCAATAATGCCAGGGGTTGGTGCAGATATGGGATAATTGCAGGTATACACACAAAAATAAATATGAAGGGGAAAGAGCGAATATAATAGAAAAGTTGGATTTTTTAATGGCAGAATTCCTGAAAATGAAGGAAAGAGCATCATATCAGAACAGGAAGGAAGCATGGAAGAATCCATATTATTACCAATATTGAATAAAGGGATGAAACACAAATCATAATAGTGATGAATGCACAGGTTAGTCACGAATAACTCTAAAAGGAAGATGGAGTTCTTAGAAGAACTAGCCCAAATTGAAAATATAGATATGTAAATATAAGTTTAGCATGGTATTCCCAAGCGACTGGCAGTTACAACCAGATAAAGGGTTTCCATACAAATAGATCAGACAGAACAAATAGGTATCAAGGGGGAACCGCAATATGTTGAAGAGACATAAACCAAGGAAAAGTCTGTGAAAAATACAGCAACACAGAATGTGAATTGATTGCGGAAGAATTTAAATATGAAAAATTAGTGAATATTGTAGTTTACAGACCCCCAAATACTAAGGAGTTTGACATAATAATATAAAAAAAATAGATGATGTATGTATAAACCATAAACACTGGAATATACTGTACTCCTATCCGGAGATTTTAACTTTCCTTTCGTGGATAGGAAAGAACGGATAGAAGAAAGTGGTTGTATATATACATACAAGAATAGAGGGTAATAGTAGCGCAGAAGATAAGAGACGGTTTGAAAAGCTTCAAGATATGCTATTAGAACATAGTATGCAACAAATAAACCACATTCCAACAAGAAAGGACAATGTCCTAGAATTAGTATTTGTGAATGAGGTGAATTATGTAAAGAAATAATAGTGTATAACACAGGAATTTCAGACCACAATGTCATAAAGTTAATAGTATATTCCAAAGCAAGTGAACGCAGAGATAAACAAAGCACAAAATGATGGGGAGGATAAGGAAAATATAATTTCTATGGTAAGAATATAAAATTGTCAGAAATGAATGAAGAATTGAACAAAGATTGGGAAAATGTATTAGGAAGTGATAATTTACAGGTAAACACGGATATGTTGTACAAAATACTGGAGAAAATTGTTGAAAAATATGAATTAAAAAAAAAAAATAAACATCAGACATACATACAAAGAGACTGAAGGATCTTATTTCAGAAAATTAGAAAGCGGAAGAAAAATCTTGCAAAAGAAAAAAAATTATGATAATTGGTGGAAATAAAAAGTAAGATAGAAAATGCAGAAATAAAGATTATACGATCGACAAAATGTGATAAAAGGGACTTAGAACAAAGGACACTACAAAATATCAAGAAAAACGCCAAATTACTTTACTCCTATGCAAAAAAAGGTGAACAAAGGGAGATTAAAAATAGTCCCTTTAAGAATGGAGGGACGGTTAACGAATAAAAAAAAAAGGATATATACAACATATTAGCAGAAAAATATAAGAATGAATTCACGCCAAGAATTGTGAATGAGAATGATGAAACAAAAATGAGAGAAGAAGATAGTGAATATCTAACGGATATAGATATTAATGAAGCAGATATTGTGCAAGCTATAAGCAAAATTAAAATTTGATCGGCGGCCTGGCCATATGGAGTTCCAGCGATTTTGTTAAAAGAAACTTCATACACCATCGTGAAACCGCTTACAATACTGCTAAGGCAAAGTATTAAAGTTTCAAAATATATAATGTTTTTACAAATGAAGCAAGCTTTATGATAGTGGCGTTTCGTAGCTTGGAGTTTGTTACGAAAAGGTCAACTTGTTTTATTTATAACACTAAAAGATATCGTCATTATACTGAAGAACGATCATATTAAGAAATGACCAATATCTCTCTCTCTCTCTCTCTCTCTCTCTCTCTCTCTCTCTCTCTCTCTCTCTCTCTCTCTCTCTCTCTCTCTCTGAGTGAGTGTTACTCTATGCTAGTGAGTCCCATTTTGTGATCTGAGAAAATCAGATGATTTAACGCGAATAACAAAAGTCTATTGAGTGAAATATAGATATAAGTTTTCGTGAATAGTCGGTGATTAGTTTGAGGTCGTGGGAGTAGGATAAAAAGTCGGCATAGAATAGGTATCTTGCGAAATACTAAAAATCTAAACTAGATGACAGCCTTTAACACAAAAAAGGCTTGGAAGGATTTTGCTACATTTAGCAAGAAGAAGAGTAAATTCCATGAGTTGCCACAACAAGAACTAGATCTACTGGTAACAGAGATCACAAATAGCTCCAACCAGTGTGTCGGAAAAATATTCTCAAACATATTGAAACAATATGATCCAACACACTGGAGCAAGTCTGCGGAAAATATCACCAAAATAGTAGAAAAAATTCCAAAGAAGATCCAGGTGATAAAGAGTCTTATAAAAAAAAGTCTACATCAATCAGCACATTCCATTAAAGAACAATAAAAAGTCTAATATGGTGAATGTACTGATTGATGCGTTGGGAAAAAGAATGCCAAAATGGTACAATACATGTAAGATGTGGTAAAATATTATTAACCCGCGACAATTATTAAGGAAATGCGATGTATGCCATGTAACAACACACCCTAATTGCGCAGAAGTGCAACAAAAAATAAGTACTAAATATAAAAAGGTATTCTGCTCAACATGGTTCGTATGGATAGAAAATATAGTTAAATCGAGACTGAATCTACAAATAGTTGGAGAAGAAGAAGAAGAAGAAGAAGAAGAAGAACAACAACAACAACAACAATAACAACAACAAGAAAAAGAAGAAGAAGAAGAAAAAGAGAAAAAGGAACAGGATATGTGTAAGGGTGCAGAGGAAATCTTTGATACAACATAAGATGCCATTCAACAACATATTTACGTAGAAATAGAATTTCCTATGGATACTAATAATAGACCCAAGAGACTCTACCCGTACCTACCTACTTTTAGGGAAGAGCATGAACAAGAAAAAAAGAAAAGAAAGACATAGTGTGCAATTCACTGAAAAGAGGCAATTGCAGATTTGGCGAAAGATGATACTACAAGCATCCAAAGATATGCCATAATTATTGAATGTATGGTAAATGTGGGTATTTAGACGGATATGGAGACGAACGCATAGATCTACATCCAAAAATATGCAAAAACCTGAGAGAAGGAAAATGATGAAAATTCAACTAAACTGTTCGATATATGCATCCTGCAACCATGAATGAAAGTCAGAAAACTCAACAAACAGAAAAGAAAAAGGAAAGCAAAAATGGAACAAAAAAAAGAAACAAAAAACAAGCCAAGAATATACCGCCCTATGCACAAAAGGCCCCAAGATATAATGCCTTTCAACCCAAATATGCACAATTAGAGCCCAACTACAAAGAATGCATCTATAATGCCAGATGTAAGCTCAGATATGGGGATAATTGCAGGTATACACACAAAAATAAATATGAAGTCGAAAGAGCATATATATTAGAAAAGTTGGATTTTTAATGGCAGAATTCCTAGAAATGAAGAAAAGACCATCATATCAGAACAGTAGGGAAGCATGGTAGAATCCATATTATTGCCAATATTAAATAATGGGGATGAAACACAAACCATAAGAGTGATGAATGCACAGGGTTTAGTCACGAGTAACTCTAAAAGGAAAATAGAGTTCTTAGAAGAACTAACCCAAATTGAAAAAAAATAGACATATTAAATATAAGTGAATCATGGTATTCCAAAGAGACTGGCAGTGACAACCAGATAAAGAGTTTCCAAACATATAGATCAGACAGAACAAATAGGAATCAAAGGGGAACCACAATACAGTATATGGAAGAGACAAAAACCAAGGAAAATTCTGTGAAAAATACAGCAACACAGAATGTGAATTAATTGCGGTAGAATTGGAATATGAAAAATTAGTGAATATTGTAGTTTACAAACTCCCAAATACTAAGGAGTTTGACATGATAATAGAAAAAATAGTTGATATATGTAGAAACCATAAACACTCGAATATACTCCTATACTTCCTTTCGTGGCTTGAAAAGAACGGATAGAAGAAGGTGGTTGTATATACGCATATAAAAAAAGAGATTCATAGTAGCTCAGAAGATAAAAGGCAATTTGAAAACCTTTAAGATATGCTATTAAAACTTAATATGCAACATATAAACCCCATTCCAACAAGAAAAGATAATGTTCTAGATTTAATATTAATGAATGAGGTGAATTATGTTAAAGAAATCATAGTGTATAACACAGGAATTTCAGACCATAATGTCATAGAATTAATAGTACATTCAAAAGCAAGTGAACGCAGAGATAAACAAAGCACGGAACGATGGGAAGGATATGGAAAATATAATTTTTATGGTAAAAATATAAAATGGTCAGAAAAAAATGATGAATTGAAAAATGATTGGAAAAATGTATTCGCAAGTGATAATATACAGGTAAATACGGATATACCTAAAAAATACGGAAGAAAGTGGTTGGAAAATATGTACCGAAAAAAAAATAATAAACATCAGACATGCATACCAAGAGACAGGAGGATCTTATTTCAGAAAATTAGAAAGTGGAAGAAAAATCTTGCAAAAGAAAATGTATAGAAAATGATGGAAAGAAAAAGTAAGATAGCAAATGCAGAATAAAAGATTATAAAATTGAAAGAAAAGGAAACAAGGGACTTAGAAGAAAGGATACTTCAAAATATAAAAAAAGGAAGCAAAGTACTTTCCGTCTATGCAAAAAAGAGGAATAAAGGGAGAATAGAAATAGACCCTCTAAGAATTGAAGGACTGTTAACAAATAAAAAAAAAAGAAATATGCAACATATTAGAAGAAATATAGGAGTGAATTCACGCCAAGAATTGCAAATGAGAAGAATGAAACAGAAATGAGAGAAGAAAATAGTGAATATCTAATGAATACAGATATTAATGAAGCAGATATTGTGCAGGCTATAAGCGAAATCAAAAATGGATCGGCGGCCTGGCCATATGGAGTTCCAGCGATTTTGTTAAAAAAACTGCACACACCATTGTGAAGCCGGTTGCAATGCTGCTAAGACAAAGTGTAGATATGAGCGAGATATATTTTAAACATAAATTAGCTCAATTATAGACCTGTTAGTCTAACATCACATATTATGAAAGTGTATGAAAGGGTAATAAAAAAGAAAATAATGAATCATTTTATTAAAAATAATTTATTTACTATGGGTGAACAGGGTTTTTTGCCCGGAAAAAGTACACAAACCTAACTGATAGCACACTATGAAAACATATACGAAAATATGATAAATGAAAAAGACACAGATGTGATCTATCTAGATTTTACAAAAACCTTTGACAAGGTAGACCATAATATGTTAGAGAAAAAAACTGAGAAAGCATGATATTGTGGGAAAGATAGGAAAATGGATAAAAGAATTTCATCAAAACAGAAAACAGATAGTGGTTGCAAATGACCAGAAATCAGAAGCTCAGGTAATATTCTGCGTGCCACAGGGTACAGTATTATCTGCGCTGCTGTTTGTTATTATGATCTCAGACGTAGACTGTAATGTTAAAGACTCTGTAGGGAGAAGTTTCGTCGATGACACAAGAATAAGTAGAGAAATTACTTGTGCTGAAGATAGGAACTCATTACAAAGAGATCTAAACAAAATATATGAATGGGCGGAGATAAATAGGATGGTATTTAACTCCAATAAATTCAAATCAATAAATTATGTAAACAGAGAAGGAATGATATATGCATACAGGGTACATAATTACGGGACAATCACAAATAAGGAAACAATTAAAGACCTTGGTGTAATGTTAAACAAGAATATGTTATGCAACGACCAAATAGCAACACTGTTGGCTAAATGTAAAACAAAAATTAGAATGTTATTCAGACACTTTAAAACTAGAAAAGCTGAACACATGATCATGCTTTACAAATCTTATGTGCGTAGTACACTCGAGTACTGCAATGAGATATGGTACCCACACTGAACAAATGATTATGCTTTACAAAACTGATGTACGTAGTATAATAGAGTACCACAATGTGATATGGTACCCACACTACCAAAAGGATATTGCACAAATAGAGAGTGTACAAAGGTACTTCACTGCTACAATAGAAGAAGTTAGGGACATTGACTTCTGACAAAGACTTTAATTCTTAAAATGGTACAGTTTAGAAAGGAGAAAAGAACGCTACATGATAACACAAGTATGGAAGCTAATCAAAGGAGTTACTGAAAACATCATGGAGCTAAAAATATCAGAAAAACCAAGCCGAGGTAAATTAATAGTGCCCAAAACTATACCAGGAAAACTAAGGAAGGCACACAGGACATTAATCCATTACGCACCAGCACTGATAATGCAATGACTATTTAATGCGCTGCCAGCTCATCTAAGAAACGTATCAGGAGTGAGTGTAGATGTGTTTATGAATAAGCTCGATAAATACCTAAGATGCATCCCAGACCATCTAAGACTGGAAAATGCAAAATACACCGGAAGATGCATTAGCAACTCTCTGGTGGATATACGAGGGGCCTCACACTGAGAGACCTTGGGGAACCCAAACTTAGAATAAGGTAATAAGGCTTACCTATTAGCTCTCCACTTTTTTTTTTTCATGCCTGGCCTAGCATTCGCTCTCTTTACATCTTTCCTTCAATCATGTTGCATTCTAAAAAGAAATTCTTCCATTTCTTCCGCAACTCTCTTATCACAATCAATTCCGACCCCCCCCCCCCTCCACCACATCTCCTCCTGTCGGTGGCCAGACCTTGGCAGCCCTTAAGACATAAATCTGGTGTCTGGCGCTCCAAATTAAAAGCGTTCTTCAACTGCAAGAGGAGCATTGGAAATAATACTATTAGCTTTTCATTTTGCCTCTCTCTCTCCATCTTTCATTTTTCAATTTCTCGCACCATCAACTTTTATTATCACCTTTGTGACCTTTGCAAAGGACATTTTTCGCCATTTCTCGTGAGAGGTTTCTGTTTCCTTTTGTCTTTTATTCTGGTGTCTCAGCCCCCCACCCCCTTCCCCTCCTACCCATACCCTCCCTTGTCTTACAGAATTATTAGGGTAGATCTTATTTTGTCAACTTTTGTGTTTTTGTCTTTCCCTGGATTATTCATTTGGAGACATATATATATATATATATATATATATATATATATATATATATATATATATATATATATATATATATATATATATATGATAAATTTTGCACATTTTTACGTGTTTTTCATATTCAAATAAGCCATATATATTTTTGATACATTAATTTCTGGATTCTCTTAACGACCTCGGGATCAGAGCCCCAGGCGAAATCACACAAAGACAAGAGCTTGGCTCCGGCCGGGAATCGAACCCTGGTCGGCAAGCTTGTATAGACAGTGACTAAGCCACTTGGCCACGAAGCTTCGTGGCCAAGTGGCTTAGTCACTGTCTCTACAAGCTTGCCGACCAGGGTTCGATTCCCGGCCGGAGCCAAGCTCTTGTCTTTGTGTGATTTCGCCTGGGGCTCTGATCCCGAGGTCATTAAAAGAATCCAGACATTAATGTATCAAAAATATATATGGCTTATTTGAATATATATATATATATATATATATATATATATATATATATATATATATATATATATATATATATATATATATGTTTATATATACACACACACACACACACACATATATATATATATATATATATATATATATATATATATATATATATATATGTTTATATATATTCAGACACACACACACACACATATATATATATATATATATACATATATATATATATATATATATATATATATATATATATATATATAAATATATATATATATATACATATATATGTATACATATATATATATATATATATATATATATACATATATATATATATATATATATATATATATATATATATATATATATATATATATATATATATATACATATATATATATATATATATATATATATATATATATATATATATATATATATATATATATATATATATATGTGTGTGTGTGTGTGTGTGTGTGTCTGTGTCTGCCTGTGTATATTTGTGTGTATATAAATAAACACGTATATGTGTTTGCATTCATATGAGCTCTATATAAAGGTATCTTGCTATATATTTGGAATAAATTCTCAAGATATTATTCTTCTGTAAGGAGAGTGGCTGACCTTACTCTACTGGGCTCTGATATTCAGGTGATTATGATAGTGAAAGATCTCTTATGCTATTTAAATCAGCGGTCGCCAACCTTCCAATCGTCATGGACCACTAAATTCATAATATGAATTTAAAAAAAGAAAAGGTAAATACATTTATATAACTATAGGGACAATCAGTAGAGAGTATGCTTTCCCAATAGCAATCAGTTCTATTTTTCTCTTATTTCCACTGCATACTTGTGCTTTGATGCATTTTCTTCAAAATGTAATGGATTTGTCCTTGCATCACACCCTATATGTTCTTCAAGTTTCGTTGAAATTGGTTGATTAGTTTTTGCGTAATGTTGTTCAAAAACAAGAAATTAATATTGCAATCATATTCAAGGTATTGGTGTATACAGGTATTTTGATATACCTTATGTAAAAGGTTACAGATTCATCTTTGGGCCATACTTAACATAACAACCAAGTTTGGTTAAAATTGGTATGGTAGTTTGTTTATAAAGTTTCTTACTAACAAACAAACAGATAAGGTGTGAATACATACCTTTCTGAGATTCTTTGATTTTGGTGAAGATGGGAGAGGATTTTTTGAAGGGTATGTATTTACCACTGTCTCTTTGTTTGTTTGTGAGCAAATTTACACAAAAACTACAGTACCGATTGCACCCAACTTGGTTGTCAAGTTGAGTATAATCCAAGGATTAGTCTGTAACATTTTGGATAAAGTGCATAATAATACATGCAAGCAGCATTACCTTGAAAATGATTGTAATATTAATTTCATGTTTGTTAACAATATTACGCAAATAACTATTGAACTAACTTCAACGAAACTTGGTGGGCATGCGGGGTATAACCAAAGGACAAATCCATTAACTTTTGAATAAAACACATTGAAGTACAAGTAGCCTACTCAGTAGAGGTAAGAACAATATAAGACTGCTTTGCGCGGCGAAGGTATGCTCTTTGCTGTGTAATTGTACTTGGGTGTACTTTTAGCAAAATGTTACAGACTAATCTTTAGATCATCTCCAATCTGACAACCAAGTCTGAACATAATCGGTCCTGCACTTTTTGTGTATATTTGTCGCAAATAAACAAACAGATAGGGAGGAATCCAGACCCTTCGCAAAATCTTGGAATTTGGCGAAGGCAATAACAGTCAGAGAACTTTTGTTGTGTATTGGCAAATATAAGTATTTAATATAACAATTTTCAAGTTTACTTATTTTTAAAAATCTGAATTTTAAGTTTATTTAATCGTTACATATTTTTAGTGATATTTGCCTCTGATTATTTGCTACAATTTTGTGGATTTTTGGCTGCAATCACGTTACTGTAAGACGAAGAACGGATTCTATGTTAATCGGAGACTGGTAGCTAGTCTAATTTGTTCATCCTGACCTTCATCTTAGTGAAACTGGTGTATTTTGCTTTGTTCTCCAGCTCTGGCTCTGTCGGATTGTTGTTAAGGAATGCGTTGATCCTACTCAGTTTCCTCACTGGATTGGTTTTAATGTTCTGGAAGAACACAATATGTGGGTCCGGGTGATCTTTCTTCTCCAGAGTCTCCTTCAAG
>NW_027169866.1:152500-155000 GCF_036898095.1 Palaemon carinicauda | reverse complement strand
TGGTTGAGTGATAATAATACAACAGACTGGACAGTTGGTTTAAAATTTGTGCAGTTTCAAAAAAACTCTGGTTACCATTCTGGCATTAGAAGGTCACCATTTGCTGCATTGTTTGGATCCGATGCAAAAGTAGAACTGACAACTTCAGCTCTTCCACGTGATGTAATTCACCGTCTCCAAAGTGAGGACGATTTGCTGGCAGCAATTACGGAAGAAACAACTTCAGATGAACCACCTGCTGTCGAACCAGTTACTGCTAAACCACACGCTATCGAACTAGTTACTGCTGAACCACCTGCTGTCGAACCAGTTACTGCTGAACTACCTGCTGTCGAATAAGTTACTGCTGAACCACCTGCTGTCGAACAAGTCACTGCACTGGGAGTATTGTGCACGACTGTGATTAGAGGTTAGTCAGTAGGGCATCCTTATGGTCGAACGGATAACAAATTTCCCTTTATACACTGGATTTTTATGTTATTATGTGGATTGTAGTGAGTGTAATGTTTTCTCTCTCTCTCTCTCTCTCTCTCTCTCTCTCTCTCTCTCTCTCTCTCTCTCTCTCTCTCTCTCTCTCTCTCTCTCTCTGCAGCTGCCGAACCACCTGCTGTCGAACAAGTTACTGCCGAACCATCTGCTGTTGAACCAGTTACTGCTGAACCATCTGCTGTCGAACCAACATCACCACTCTCCGTTCATCAAAAGAATATTACCTCTCAGCGAAAATGTGCGTGCAAAGCACTGCTTCCACAAGCTGAACGTATGGTTAAACGAAGTCGTCGTAATATGGACCGTAGAAACGTCGGGAACAATGTAACGATTCCGATACCAATGGTGGATAGGGGTCGTGGGGATCCAAGGAATATCATGTGAATAATTATGGATATTGACGAAAATGACAATTACACGATTGCAGTGAAGAGTGGTATACTGAGTGGGAAATATACCAGGAATCAGTTTGATTTATGTACGTATGAACTGTATTCAAAAGACCATGTGACAACCGATAAGATTGTTTCGCTTCGAACTGCTGCGCAGCAAGAGTCGAATTCAGGTGGTCAAGGTTTCGTCAAATGCAACTGTGCTGGTTCAAAACGTTGTCAAACAAATCGATGTAAATGTTTTAAGCTGAAAGTTAAATGCAACTCACGATGTCATGCAAGTTTGAATTGGGAAAACAAGGCTTCATTCTAAATATTAGAACGATCCTTATTATTTTTTTACTTGTTTTATTTGAAATGGGTATTTTGTGACAGACCAATTTTATTTTCTGTTCATAATAAATTTTGTTACATCCAAGTGTTTTATGTGATAAATAAAATATTACAGAAGTGTATACCTTTTTTTAGTGATTTATTCCATTATTCTACCATACCATACAAGTTTACATTGTGAAAACAAGGCTTTGTTTATCGTTTCAGCTATTTATTCCATTTTTCTTTCATACCAAACACGATTCAGGGAATCTGTATAATAATAAGTCTGAATAATCAGGGAATATGTATATTCACTAAAAATTTCAGGGAATATACATATCCTCTGAGTGAATCAGACATTATGCACATTCACTGAAAATATCAGAGAATATATATATTCCCTGATTATACAGATTCACTGTGACATATATATATACACACACACACACACACACACATATATATATATATATATATATATATATATATATATATATATATATATGTATATATATATATATATGTATATATATATATATATATATATATATATATATATATATATATATATATATATATATATATATATATATATATATATATATATATATATATATTGAATAAGCATGGGCATCGTAGGCTTAAGTTTTAATATCTTGAGATACTTGGAATATAAATATATTGTAATTGTCTTTGATGATATTAAATCATTTGTATCGTCAATTTTACATATCATATGATAAATAGAATATAAACATATTGCATTTGACTCTAGTGACATCAAATAATTATAAAAAAAGGTTAAAAGTCAACATCTTAACGTCTGCACTCTTATCTCTCAAAAATTATATTTAGTCATCTAAAAACCTAATGCATAACTGAAGCAAACTATTACATAAACGTATTAAATCTTATATTAACCTTATTTGCCAAAGTTAACGAGGTAAAAAAAGCAAGGAAACAGAAACATTAACACAAATAACAACTCTCACAGGCAGGGAGACATTATGATTCAAATTCGACTTATGCAAATGAGTTGGTGGTCGCTCTGAAAACTCCGACGAGTTCCCATTGGACATTGATTTCCTCAGTGATTGTCCAGAAATCCGAAACAGCATCATATTTTGCCACTCGAGTTGAAAAAAAAAATATTCCTGCAATAGACCATTTTTGTTTTGAGGGATTGTTTTACTCAATATGACTATTCTCATTAGAGTTCATTTATTTTAGAATAAAAGGTATATTTTTGGATGCTATATGTCATAGCTATAAGTCCTCCTTTTCATCCGAGAATTGGATTAGAT